>NW_009720817.1:17763-22393 GCF_000703405.1 Apaloderma vittatum
CCCATCAGCAAACACGTGGAGGCTGTGGACAAGCGGCTGGAGCAGAGCCAGCCCGAGTACAAGGCTCTCTTTAAGGAGATCTTCTCCCGCATCCAGAAAACAAAAGCAGACATCAATGCCACAAAGGTGAAAAACAAGAGCAGCAAATGAGCCCTGCCTCTCTGCAAACTCCCACGTGCAATCGCAACAGCCAAGTCTTCTCTTCAGCCCCAGGCAATGCCACGTGGCCCCACTGCTTTGAAGGTTCAAGAGGTCTACAAGCAAGAAAATGTCACGGAGACTCAACTCGCTTTTTCATGCTTGGGCTCCGGACAACTCGTTGGGACAATTGTACATTGTAGTTAGAGGATTTCAGAAACTGTATGGCGGATCTCTGCATGAGTTGCTGCCGCTGCCAGACATCGCAACAGCAACGTAAGCCACACCACAAAAAAAGAAAACCGATCACCTCCTCCACCCTTTTCAGCTTGTCTTACAGCCAGTTATCTGCAAGCGAAAGCCTGGATGTCCTCCAGCATCCTCCAGCTGGAGTGGAATGTTTCAGAGTAAAACAAAAAGCCATCAGAAACTTCAGAGGCTGCTCCAGCACACCAGCCCAGCCCTCCAGTTTTACAGCTGAGAACCTATGCTTGCACCCAAGAGACTTCTGTCTACACCTTCACCTTCCCCAAAGGGCAGGATGTTCTTGCTATTTAAGCCATTCTCTTATCAGTCAGGTTTTTCAGCTCTTTACAATGCAAGCTCATTGCAACTGGAAAAACTTGAAGAGAAACATGAAACTGACTGTTCCGTCTTCATCAGCGTCACTTAGTATTTCAAGTCCATACTCTCCAGACTTTGTAGGCATACGGGATTTCCTCGCTTTCAATTTGCCCCAGTATTTCAGCCCAGGTGAAACACTGTGCCTGGTAGGAACTTGATGGCCAAGGCTTTCCCGTAAGCTAGACAAGAAGTGCTATTACAGTATGAGACACGCTGTCATCTCACGGCCTGGGTACCAGCCCTCTGTGCTGTGCTCTTCAAGAGGCTGCCGTTGCCCCACTGTAGCAAACTCCTCAAACACATCTTGCATGGGCTTGCAAAACTGACTCCCAGTGACTCGCATGCAAGCAGAAGGACAAAGCATCTTTATGGCATCAGGAGCTCTGGCCCTGGCAGTAGCGCTGATCACACATTGCCCCCCCTCGCCTCCACTTCTGCTCTGAACACCTCCCCGGTCGAGAGGACAGATTTCAGTTTTCTGCTGAAAATAACCTTTCTTGTCTCCAAAGGCTGTCACCTCTCATGTTGCCGTTCACTCTCCAGCACTGAAATCTCCTCACTTTTGCTTCCACAGACATGCAAACACACAGCCAAAAGGCCACTGCAGTCTCAGGAATCACCAGTTTCCATTCTTCATGAACTAGGTGTTGGCCTTGTACGGTCAGACACGTGTTTTAGGCAGAGAAGCAGAATTTCATTACAGCTGAGGCGACACCCTGAGCATTGAGCCACAGAAACAGAGCGGTGCAGTGTAAGCTCCCTAGTCTGTACCCACCTGCAGAAACTTGAGGCCAGTTTTGGGTTCTGTTTTTTTCGCAAAATCTTGGGTAAATGGTTGGGGTTTTTTGAAACGCTGAGATAAATACATGAGAATGTGGCTTTGGAGGGTGTTAAAATGTAAGTATTCTCCAAGCCCAGGACCTTGATGTTAGGAGGACCTACCTTTTTTTTGTTCACTCTGGAATTAATGCAAAAATGCTCCCCAAGATACCCACTTTGGTGAAGCTGAGTATCACGCAGGTAAGTCGGCAGGAGTGCAGTGCCCAAACCATACCTTCTTCAGAGGTCTCCTCCTCTAACCACCACCAACCGCTCCGCTCTCCCACACACTGCATTTTCAGGTGCTCTGTGGCCCCAAACTTTAGGAGCCACATGCACGACTGTGGCTACCGGCTCGGTAACAGTATGGAGAACCTTCATGCCTTATTTATTTATAATGGAAAGCAGTTGTCTAAGAAAATAAATAAAAGCGAACAACAACAGCAACAAAAGCACCGTTGTTGATTTTCTCGGAGCACTCGCCACACTATTAATTCAACATTTGTAGCAGGGGATAGGTGAAGCTACGTTGGTTTAAGCACCCAATGTTTACTCTTGCAGGCATCTGATTGCTGCAGAGGGGTGGGAAGAGGATTGCCCCTGCTTTCTGTTTTAAACAATCCTGAGTGTGAATCAGCATCACAGTTAAGTGTACGGCAGATTAAATATATTTTCAAAGGCTTTATTCTCTTCTCGAATAAAAAGAAACACCAGAATTCTCAAAGCTGAGACTTTCTTTACAGCTCTCTTTACTTTTAAGAACAGCAGAAGAGTTATATCTTTGATTTTTCTGTGTGATTTGGGTCAAGAAAATGCTTCGGGCTCCGTCGCAGAGAGCAGAGATAATGTGCTGAACTATACTGCTGCATTATTTATATAACACACATTTTATGCACTTGACTATTAACATTTCCCACACGATAAAAACCGTTCTTTTGTCAGCTCTGAAGTCTCTGTAAAACCACACAATTTCTAAGCTTGCAATTCAAATGCTATTTTTGTTTTGGTCTTTCTTGAAAACCACACATCCAAAAATTACTGATGCGAGTAACACAATATTAGTATTTGGCTTAACAAAGGAACAGCTGCCGTGTATCAGCAGTTTGTTCTGCAAAGTGCTGAGGGCATTTTTCCTGCATCCAAAAATATTAGTGGCCATATATATATGTTCTGATGACTGTGTGAGTCAGAGTCACTTGATTTTTTTCTTCAACGAGGCTTTCAGTGATCAAAGGAGGAAAAAATAAGCATCTTCTGGCCTTTCAGCCCACCTTCTATCTAAACTTTTCAGATTGCTTTGAAAACCCCAAGGAAAACTACACAAACTCCATTAAGAGGTAAGAAGAGAGTATTAAGCGACCACACTGCTCGCCACAGAAACTGGTCTAATAGACAGCAGCAGCTATTCAATAGCACACCTCCATGATTCACGACAGAAAGAAAAACACTGCATGCAATTAAAATGGCTGAGAAAAAGCACAGTATAACAGGAACTAATGATTAGTTTCAGAACTTGGCAAAACCAATGACCCTATTCAGCTCACACCGTTAAGATCAATAAGGGCACAGCTCATCAAGAATTCAGTTTTATGCCAGATTTGAAAGATGACATTGAGACACGTGCATTTCCATTGGATCTAGTCTGGCTTCTACTTTACCACCAGTTTGAACAACCCTTCAGAAAAGCACCCATACATCAGCTTTTGCTTCATGTTTCAGGGATTGCTCCTTACAGCTCTTGCTCACCGGTGACCACCGTCGCCAAATGGGGCGAGCTTGCGTTCTAAGCCAGCTTCAGAACCGAGGCAGTTCATTTCTCTGTGTTAACTGCCAAAAGCTTCGCTCCCCTTGGATCACACCAAAGTCAGACCTTGTCATCCCAAGCCCTGCCTGTCAGGGAGAGCCGTGTCCAACCATCCAAGTGAAGATCATTCTGATTTTAGCAAGGCCCTTTGGACACGGGCATCCACCAACACAGTGTAGGAATAAAGCAAAACCAGAGAAATGTCCTTTTAGATGGGGCTGGTTTCAACGGTGTGACCTTTAAGCTCCTTTCCCAGCCCCTCTGTGCACCCCACAGTGACACTGTCCTTGGCGTGTGGTATGAGCACAGTGACAAAGCCGACGTGTTTGACAACAGTTGGCAAAATGAGTCACCCTGCTTTGGCTATTTTACCCATCCCTCTGGCTACAAATCACAAACATTTACCTGTTCCCCGTTAGAAATTAAGGTCACCAGATGGCATGGCTTGTCTCTGACAGCTCTGGGTTTTTTCCTCAAAGCATTTCACTGTCAGCCGAGTTTGGATGGGGGAAGCAGAGCAGAAGAACCCCAGGACACAGAGAGATTAAAACAAAGTGTGGAGCACTCCTTGGGCCCCTGAGAACTACTCAGACACAGCCAGGGCAGATCGATCATCAACGTTCAGGACTTGCTCCTTTCCCAAAGACAAAGTTTCCTGATTTTGTGCTGATTGTCTAGATGGGACCCAGCTCAGATCCTCTGTCTTTACATCAGCTTCAAAACACTCATTTTGACTTCACCCACTGTTTTAAACAAAAGATCATCAGCTCCTGTCAAAACACCAGAGTAAATGACAGCTTTATCCGTGCCTGTGCATTTTCCTACTGCCAGAAATAGCAATCCCTGCTCCTCTGGAACACATACCCCTCTCATCAAGGCAACTTGACAGCTCCAACAGGAGGAAGAGCTGAAGGATTTCCACAAGTGCTTCACTCTCCTGCATCCCCAATCCACCTCAGTGTCTCTCTTACAGACTTGGAAACATGTATGTGCTGCTGCATCAGCATTAAAAAATAAATAAATTTTATATATATAGAAACACCCATGTATACATAACATTTTAGCACTGTTGAGTGGGTAAAAAACTGAAGCACCCCAGGTGCAAAAGTTAGGCAGTACATAAAAAAATGCTTGATGTATCTTCACTTTTATACCCCTCCAGGTCAGCTCACAAAGGCGTAGGGTGCACGTGTGAGCACGCCGTCCCCCACCACGAGGACCCTGCCCAAACCAGCCCCCCACACC
>NW_009720818.1:0-2685 GCF_000703405.1 Apaloderma vittatum
TATATATATATGTAAAAAAATAAAATTGCCTTGGTAAGAAATAGTGTGTAACCTGATTAAGAAACAAGTCCCCAGAAGCTGTCCAATACAGCAAAATGTGCTGGCTGTATAGCTGACACCAGGATAGCTAACTATTTATTTTCAGAATTTGAAAAAAAAAAAAAAAAAAAACCCACAAAAAACCAAAAACACCCTAAGGACAGACATTCTACCTAGTAAACCTGATTCTTTAATGGAGATTGCAAAATGTTGCTGAAGAGGCTCCACATCGCTCCTTGACTTTAGTTGGACTTCCTTTCCCGTTCTCGTGCAGTCACAAAGTTAAGCAGGTCGATGGCTGTAACGATGCCAAACACCATTTGCCGCTTACTGGAGGAACCGTCAGTGTGATCTGCAGAGGAACAAAGAAAGGATTCTGCCTTTAGGAAGCACAAAACAACCCCAGCCCACTCAGGTTTAATGGCACTGTTTGTAAAAGGCAGGGGCCAAGCCATCCCAGCTCCACATGTCAGAGCCCGTTGGTGTAGCTGGTTATCACTGGTGACCCTTGTATACTGAGGGGGAACCCAAACGGCACCTTAGCCAACAGTCACACAGGAAGGGGCAAGGATTTTAATTTCAGAAAGGCTCCTCAACAGAAGGGGTACAGAAATTGAAGCAATATGGGAGGAATGATAAGGGCCCATCAAGTTTACTTTGCTTCACAGGAAAATTCAAACCAAATCCTCTTTTACAAAGCATATTTTCCACGTACATTAGTTTGTGGCTCTACTTGAAGCGGCTGCAAACTGATATCATTCCATTTGAGCTAGGGGCCATTAGAGGAGGATGTGCAACACTACCATCTTCCTACACTACTGTCAAATAGAGAATTAGTATAAAAATCACAATACAACATTTTCCCATTTATATCTAAGGAAACTCATTAACCATCTAATCCTTGCTGCATTGAGGTCACACGTTCAAGTGATTTTTCATTTTCAGCACAAGCGTTTGACCTCAGAATCAAGTGGTCAAGTGACCTGTGGCCCTTTAGGAACAGGGAATTTAGACATAGATAAAGTCTGGCTGTATTAAGATATTAAGCCAGATATACACAGTTTGTTCAGCCAGTTGGATTGTCCCAGACTTTTCATTTATTCAGTCTTTGTTCCAGCTTCCAGTGAGATTCTAGATTCATAAATAATTGGCACAAAATCAAGAGCACATCCTTATCGAGATGCTCAAGATCAGTGTATCCCAATGGGTAAGAAAGATAGCCAGGAGACCAACATGGTTAACCAGGGAACTACTGGGAAACTCGAGTGGAAGAAGAGAGTCTACAGATCATGGAAGGAGGGGCCGGCCACTTGGGTGGAATATAAGTCAGAGAATGTAGTGGAGGCAACTAGGAAAGCTAAGGCCTCCTTGGAATTAAACCTTGCAAGGGAGGTCAAGGACAACAGAAAGGGCTTCTTCAGACACATTGCAGATAAAACTAACACTCAAGGCAAGGTAGGCCCTCTGGTGAATGAGGCGGGTGCCCTGGTAACGGAGGATACAGAGAAGGCAGAGTTACTGAATGCCTTCTTTGCCTCTGTCTATGCTGCTGGAGACTGTCCTCAGGAGCCCCAGACCCCTGAGGCCCCAGACAAAGCCAGGGTAAAGGAGGAGCTGGCCTTGGTTGACAAGGACTGGGTTAGGGATCAGTCAGGCAATCTGAACAACCATAAACCCATGGGCCCTGATGGGATGCACCCGTGGGTGCTGAGAGAGCTGGCAGAAGTCATTGCCAGGCCACTCTCCATCATCTTTGGTAAGTCGAGGGCAGGGGGAGAGGTACCTGAGGACTGGAGGAAACCAAATGTCATTCCAGTCTTCAAAAAGGGCAAGAAGAAGGACTTGAGTAACTACAAACCGGTCAGCCTCACCTCCATCCCTGGAAAGGGGATGGAACAACTTATCCTCAGCACTGTCTCTGGGCATATCATAGAATCATAGCATCACAGAATCATAGAACAGTTTCAGCTGCAAGAGACCTCCCTGGGCAGCCTGTTCCAATGCCTGACAACCCTCTCAGTAAAGAAATTTTTCCTAATATCCAACCTGAACCTCCCCTGGTGCAACTTAAGACCACTTCCTCTCATTTTGTCACTTGTCACTAGGGAGACCAACCAATACCCCACCTCTCTACAACCTCCTTTCAGGGAGTTGTAGAAAGCAATAAGGTTTCCCCTCAGTCTCCTCCAGGGTAAACAAACCCAGATCCCTCAGCTGTTCCTCATGTGATATATGTTCCAAATCCTTTACCAGCTTGGTAGCCTGTCTCTGTATTCTCTCCAGCACTTCAATGTTCCTCTTGTAGTGAGGGGCCCAAAACTGGACACAGTACTCCAGGTGTGGCCTCACCAAAGCTGAGTACAGGGGAATGATCACCTCCTTGCTCCTGCTGGCAACACTATTCCTGATACAGGCAATATCAAGGATAAGAGGGTCATTAGGAGCAGTCAACATGGTTTTCCCAAGGGTAACTCATGTCTGACCAACCTGATAGCCTTTTATGAGGACATAACCAGGTGGACACATGATGGCTGTGCAGTTTTCAGTAAAGCATTTGACACCATCTCCTGCAGCATCCTCCTAGCTAAACTCAAGTGTGGTCTGGATGATCAGACAGTGAGGTGGATTGTGAACTGGTTGAAAGAA
>NW_009720819.1:0-1527 GCF_000703405.1 Apaloderma vittatum
TGTGGCCCAGGGCTGGTCCCAGTCCCAGTTCAGTCCCAGTCCCAATCGCAGTGGTCCCCGTGTTGGTACCAGTTCCAGTTCAGTCCCAGTCTCAGTCCCAGTCCCGCTACTGGTCCTCATCCCAGTCCCAATTCAGTCCTAGTCTCAATCCCTGTCCTGGTACTGGTCCCAGTCCAGTCCCAATCCCAGTCCCAGTCCCAATCCCAGTCCCAGTCCAGTCCCAATCCCAGTCCCAGTCCCAGTCCAGTCCCAGTCCCAATCCCAGTCCCAGTCCAGTCCCCATCCCAGTCCAGTCCCAATCCTAGTCCCTGTACTGGTCCCAGTTCCAGTCATGATGCTGGTCCCAGTGGTGGTGCCAGTCCCAGTTCAGTTCCAGTTCACTCCCCATTCTCTTCCAGTCCCAGTCGCTGTACCAGTCCCATTCGCAGGCCTAACTGAGGCTCAGCCCAGTACCAGTGCCAGTCCCAGTTCACTCCCAGTCCAGGCCCAGTCTCAGTCCAGCACTGGTCCCTGTCCCAGTCCTAATCCCAATCTGATTCCAGTCCCAGTTCAATTCAGTTCCAGTCCTACTGCTGGTCCCAGCCCTTGTCCTGTCCCAGTCCCAGTTCCAACCCCAAACATGGTGCTGGTCTTGGTGCTGATCCCAGTCCAAATTTCACATCTAGTCTAGTCCCAGTCCAGTCCCTGTCCCAGACCCAGTCCCAGTCCCAGTCCCAGTCTAGTCCCACACCCAGTCCCAGTCTCAGTTCAATACCTGTCCCAGTCATGATGCTGGTCCCAGTCCCAGTTCAATACCTGTCCCAGTCATGATGCTGGTCCCAGTCCCAGTCCCTACCCTAGCACAGTCCCAGTCTAGTCCCAGTCCAGTCTCACTCTCAGTTCCACTCCTCGTCCCAGGCCCACTCCCAGTTCCAGTCCCAGTGTCCCCTCACAGCCCTAGTCCTAGTCCCAGTACAGTTCCAGTGCCAGTCTCAGTCCCAGTTCAGGCCCAGTCCCAGTTTTAGTCCCTGCCTCTCTCCCAGTCCTAATCCCAATCCCAATCCAATTCCAGTCTCAGTTCAGTTCGAGTCCCAGTTTCAGTCCCAGCCCCAGCCCAGTCCCAGTCTCATTCTCAGTCCTGGTCCCAGTCCCAGTCCTGTACAAGTGCTGGTGCCGGTCCCAGTCCCAGTCTTAGTCCCAGTCCCTGCCCAGTTCAGGTCAGTGCAGTCCCAGACACAGCCCTAGTCCTGGTCCCAGTCCAGACCCAGTCCAGCCCTAGTCCTCAACCCAGTTCAATCCCATTTGGAGTCCTAGACCTAGTCTGGTCTCAGTTCAGCCCCACTCCCAGTTCAGTCCCAGTTCAACCCCAGTCCTGGTTCAGTCCCAGGTCAGCCCCACTCTTGATCCAGTCTCAGTTCAACCCCAGTCCCAGTTCAGTCTCAGTTCAGCCCAGTCCTCTCCCAGTCCAGCCCAAGTCCAGTTCCAGTCCGGCCCCTATTGAGCCCAGTCCAGTCCCAGTCCGGCCCCAGTTCAGTCGAGCCCAGCCCC
>NW_009720820.1:0-4224 GCF_000703405.1 Apaloderma vittatum
TCTGTGATTCTGTGTCATCTTTGCTAGTTTCCTTAGTCAAAACTCCTAGTTTCAACATTTAATGTAGACTATGTTTTCCTCCTTCCATCCCAGTTACACCTGTTCAGCCTTGCAAGAGAGAGACACAGACAGCACATGGAAAATTTCACCGAATCACAGAATGTCAGGGATTGGAAAGGACCTCTAGAGATCATCTAATCCAACCTTCCTGCCAGAGCAGGATCACTTAGAGTAGGTCACAGGGGAATGCGTCCAGGTGGATTTTGAATGTCTCCAGAGGAGGAGAATCCACAACCTCCCTGGGCAGCCTGTGCCAGTGCTCTGTCACCCTTACAGTGAAAAAGTTTTTCCTTATGTTTTTGCGGAACCTCCTATGTTCCAGCTTGTACCCATTGCCCCTTGTCCTGTCATTGGACGTCACTGAAAAGAGCCTGGCTCCATCCTCCTGACACTCACCTTTTACATATTTATAAACATTTATGAGATCAGCCTCCTCTTCTCTAAGCTGAAGAGACCGAGCTCCTTCAGCCTTTCCTCATAAGGGAGATGTTCCACTCCCTTCATCATCTCTGTGGCTCTGCACTGGACTCTCTCAAGCAGTTCCCTGTCCCTATGATCACTTATGTGTCTGGAGGAGATTTTTAATTGCATTAGAAGAATATTCCAGTGATATATCGAGCACCTGTAAATTATGAAATTCATATATTGCCGAAACTCAAGTTTCTAGCCCTGATAGCCTGTTTTCCCAGTCCGAGCAGACTTAAGCAGCATACATGAAATCTGTTCAGACTTATTATTCTAAGCATTATTTACTGGTTTTGTCAACAGTCTTTAAAAACTCTCAAAGTGACGCTCCACATAAATTCTGCTTTTCCAATGATGTAGAGCTTCCTGTTTTGCTCCCAAATACCCCACAGTTTATGGAGGACATGAGCAAAGAATCTGAGTATCTAAACAGAAAGCATTCAGCATATATACATCTATGCCTGAATTTATGATCTTGAATAATTTCAGCTATTTGAAATCTCAATTTTTGTTTTTGGAAAACTGAACTGTGGTTTGCAGCATTTGCTCAGGAAAAATCTTGCAAAATAGAAACAATTACACCTTGCAAATTTTTGAGAAAAAAATGCAGGTTGTGTAATAGGAAACGTAAGAAAATTAGGATAAAACTCTTTCGTAATAGAGACAGTGCCATTTTTGTCTATATTTGAGAAATAATATGACAAGGGTTTAACATATGGTATTATGTGAATAGGAGCTCAGCATCATGCATTTGAGAAAATCAGCCCACTTATGGCTTTGTCACGTAAGTATAACATAGCTTTCTAAACCCATTGCAGTAAAACTTTCTTACATCCTTCATGTATGCGGAACATAAATGTATTATAAACATAAACATAAAAAAATAAACATAAATGTAAGCATAAACGTAAATGTAAACATAAATGTAAACATAAATATAAATGAAATAGACATAGCCACAGACATAGACGTGAACATAGATGTAGATAGACAGACATAGACATAGACATAGACATAGACATAGATGAAAGAAATAGAAATAGAAATAGAAATAGAAATAGAAATAGAAATAGAAATAGAAATAGAAATAGAAATAGAAATAGAAATAGAAACAATAAAAATAGTTTTCTTTGTTTTCAGTCTTGATTAGCCAAAATGGCATCAGCTTCAGTAACAATATGTCCAGACATCAGTTATTAGCTACTCAGGGTACAAATTTATGGGGTGGAATGCTGGTTTATAGCTTCTGAAGCTAGGACAGAATACTTTTTGAAAAATGTATATGTTAGCTTTTGTCATTGTTTAACCACTGATTTGACAAGTCAGAACTGGTGAAGGAGAGGAGCTGAAGCAGCAGAGGTGTGCTAAACAGTGAGAACGGTAAAATGCAGTCTGAAAAATCAGGAGAAGATTAATTTTTCCTTGAGACTCAGAAGCATTTGGGGCACTCACGTTTCTGATGAAGAATGATGCGAACATCAGTCCCAAGGGTTATGAATGCCTCCTGCAAGACACAAGGCCTCCATTACCACAACTGATTTCCATCATTGTTGAAATTATTTCAAGTAGTTCCTTGCAATATTTTTTAGAAAACATCTCTTACCACATAGAGAAATAAGACAAAGACTAATTGTCAGTAATTCACCGTAATTCATTGACTTAAGTATGCTGTATCTCTGTGTGAGTTGCCTGCTGCCTATTGCCCCTGCAGGGAAAGCATTGCACTTCACATGTGAGCGAAGATTTTCAGGAATCAGCCGGGAGTTTGAGTGCCTCCTGCAAGGTGTTTTTTACCACATCATGCAAATACCCTTTTACATATCACATAACAATGCACTGAATTGTACAGATCTTGAGATAGCTGAATGGCTTAAATATGGATTCAGATCAGGACTTGGTACCTTGCCATCATACAAAAACTCAGTTGAAAACTGAGATCCTGCCTCTATCTGCTAAATACCAGCCTTTCACCAGTTAGTTTCTCCCACTCACCTACAAGTCTACCTTTGATCACACCAGAAACACTTTGAGATCCCAGTTTCTTTTTCACTGCCTTTGATTTTTTTCTCATGCAGCATCAGTATTTGGAGAAACGCATTCCATAAAAAAAAATATTTCCACTGCTAGAAAGAGAGGAACAAAAAGCAGTATTTCTTCTTATTCTAACAACTTGAAAGTATAGAACACACACAATACATCTGTAAAATCCAAAATCCTTCATTTGAAGTTCACTAGAAAGGTATCAAATGGAAAAAATGGATTTTTATAGATGCATGTAGTTAATTCTTGTGTTTTCATATGGTAGAAAACAGGAGAAACAGTTATGTCAGACCTACAGCTGCAATCTATTCTATAAAATAATCTTTAATAATTAGCAGTACTACCAGCATACCTTATAACATTTCAGTGTGTTTTTTGTAATTATAGGTCAACTGATGAGAAAGAAGTGAGACTCGGTGCAGTACCTATGCTTACTAATGTGACAGCTATATTAGCTTTATGATACTAAACTTGGTGAGAGGCATTTACTTTCCAGTTTGTCTTAGATGCTGACCAAAAGCAAGGTATTAATAGTTACCCAGCAACATTTGCAAAGTCTAAAATCAGATTGCCAAAACCACTAGAAAAGCTTTAGATGGAAGAGCTAATTTTTCTTCTTGGTAGGTCAAATAGTGCTGTGTTTTGGATTCAGTATGAAAACTGGTACAAGAAGTATGTCAATAATGCGCTGATCTTTTTAGTTATTCCTAGGAAATCAAGGACTTTTCAACTTCCCCCGTCTTGCTAATGTGCAGGTGCACAAGAAGATGGGAGCATGCATAACCAGAACAATGGAACAAAATTGGCCAGTGGAATATTCCGTATCATGCAACGTCATTCTGAGTATATAGATGAGAGTGGGCTAGGAAGCTGCAGCTCTTCTGGGATTGAGGCTCTGAGACCTCCTTCAGAATCACTAGCCAGGAGCAGGCTGGGTATTCACCAATGAGTGGTGAGAAACTGCATTGTACATCACTTGTTTGTATATAAAATTACTACCTTTATTATAATAATTATGATTTTTATTTTATTTTAATTATTAAATTGTTTTTTATCTCAGCCTCTGAGTTTCCTTACCTTTAGCCCTTCAGTTCTCTTCCTCATCCCCTGGGGTGGGGGAGGGTGAGAGAGAGACTGTTTACTGTTTGACTGCCAGTCAGGTTCAAACCATGACAATTACAGTTCATTGGCAGTCAGTTCATAACCTGGTTTTAATAAAACAATAAACTACATTAATTCAAATTTAAGTTTTCCCCTTCTGCAGGACTGATCAGGGAAGCAGCCTCAGGAAAGGAATTTATCTCAGTATCCACACGTGGATCAGCTGCCCAACACATACTCGTGTCTCACTATCTTTTCTTTGAGTAAGAAAAAGGAGGAAACACAGGGCAATTACAGCAGCAAGCAGCAGTTTTGCAGTCTAAAAAAAATTGCACAGCTAAGAATCAATTGCAGAAGCAGGCAACAGATCGGAGGCTAATAAGCTATTCAGGCTTCCTAGTACCCCTACTTCTAACAAGAGTGTCAACATTGTGTGAAAACATGATGGTAATTTTTTCTTAAACACTGTGGTGACAGACAGTACGAAAAACATGTACCAGTCCTGCACAGTAAAGGAAATCTTTTCCTTCCCTCTTCTCTTCTCTTCTCTTCTCTTCT
>NW_009720821.1:0-281 GCF_000703405.1 Apaloderma vittatum
TATTACTTTATTTTTATATAAACCTTTTTCCCTTGCTGTCATTTGTTTAATTGTTATTATTATCCCTCCTGCTGATCTAGACAACTTACGAGGGTGTAAGTATAGTTGAGTAACTGGGGTAAGCAGGTGACCATGGCATCACTAAGAGGAGCTGCAGTTGCCCAAGCCCAGAAGCCTAAGAAATCATTTTTTTCTAAAGAAAGAAAAAAATTTAAAAACCCCACCAAGCTGCCCCAGGAGCCCACAGACACTTCTGCCAGGCCCGGGGGCTGGCGAGTGAA
>NW_009720821.1:320-612 GCF_000703405.1 Apaloderma vittatum
TCGCCCTGCCAGCCATCTTCCCCCGCTCAGCCAGCCCACCCGGTGAATGGTTTTAGCATCACGTTGGTGCTCAGTGAAATCGGATTTGGATGGGGTGAGCCTGGGCAGAGGCGAGAAGGGGTTTATCTGCGAGGAAGCTGCTCTCCTGGGTTGTGTTCAGCCGTCCTTGACCCGGCGTGAAGCTCCCCTGCGGTGGATGCGGCCTGGCGGTGCCAGGGCTTGGGTTTAGGTCCTGGGGACTGCCGGGAGGATGGAGGAGGGCCAGCGTCCTGAGGGACTGGGCCTTGTGAAA
>NW_009720821.1:650-8155 GCF_000703405.1 Apaloderma vittatum
TGCTCACGCACATCTTGCTGGGGGCTCACCGTCCCAACAAAGCTCCTCCGTGGCCTCCCTGCGGGCTGAGGAGTCGGGCAGCGAGCCCACACAAACCCATATCTCTCAGCTTTCCATCGAGCTTCCCTTTAAACGGTTGCTTCTGACCTTTTGGATTTAACTGAAGGTTGCCGAGCTTGGTAACTCTGTCCTCGGAGGCGAGGCTGGCGTTGGTGTGGAGCTGAGCACCGCGGCAGAAACCTCTGCTCCCAGACCCAGCCGCAGCTCGACGCTAGCCCAGTCGCTTTTTGTTCCACACCAGCCTGACCCTCTGTCCTGCGTGCTGGGGAAAATATCCTGGGCGGTTATGCTGCGAGGGCTGCCATAACTTGAACTGAACTCAAAAAGCTGGAGGGGCTGAATGAGCCTATTAATTACTGTGACATTTCTGTGTTAAGTATTGTTTTTTTAAAAAAGCGGAACTCGAAGTTCATTCTCTCGCGATGAGGAGTAAACAGCAATAGCTTACCCGGTGAGGTGTTGGTTTGAATTATGCATCCAAGGTACTGAAACAAATCAGCAATTAGTGGTGATCAGTGGACTAGATTGATTTTTAACAACCACGTACATCTGCTTTTTCTTTGTAAGATAAACTTGTCATTTAGCAGCAAATTGGATCTGCATCTGCCGACTGCAGAGTGGCATAATGCTGCACAAACAACTCTTCTCTGCATCCAAAATGGACACAGCCATTGAATTCTTCTTAAATATCCAAATGTTCTGGGTTTTGTTATTTTTATTGTTGTGAACGCTTTTAAATACTCCTTAGGGATCTGATCCTGCGGCCATGTATGTTTTAAAACACGTGGCTTTTATTCTCCAGAGTTTTCCCGGAGCCTGTGCACTAAACGTATCAATGGAGTCTCCTAAAAGTGGAAACCAATGTTAATTAAAAGTGTGAATTTGACATTTGATCTGATGCTCCCGGTGCATCTCAGAAAATAACGAGCCACAGTCAGTTTTCATAAAACTGCAAGGGGTTTTCTACAAGCTCGGAGTTTCACCAGATGTTTACAGCTGACGGCACGCTTTTCTCCGCTGAGCGGAGATTTTTATTTTCGGTTCTACCAGTTGCGGGTCTGGGGGAGAGGAAAAATTTTCAACAAAGGTCTTAGTTATAGAGCAGCTTAATGCTTGTCATGCATGTGTGATGGAAGTGATCTGTCCCCTATCCTGTGTCCCAAATCCTGGGTATGAAGCATGAACGGCTGATTTCAAGTCCTGGCATTGAAGACTTGGGCGATGTGGTGTGGTTCCCAGAATGATGCCAGCATATATGTTACATTTAAAACAGCTTGATCCTGTCACTCTCGTGTTTTACTACTTCTTATGGGAACATCACTTTCCCATCCCAACTCCTTCACGTAGAACTGATGTTGAATGAGCAGGAAAACCAGTAGCCTTCCCCAATCTGTAGTTTGTGAGCATATACCTGATGCTGTAATTTTACAGTTCCCATCAAATCTCCCATGTTTATAGGATTTCCTTTGTTAGTGAAAACAAAGGAAAACTGAAGTTAAAATGTGTAAATGTTAAAATGCAGCAATTGGATAATAGAGGTAGCTTGGGAGAATTGGTGTCAATTAGTATTTCTAATGTTGTATCTTTTTGTATGACGTCACTTGACGACTTTTTTTGCCCAAATATTTTTTTCTCTGCCTGACTGAAACAGGTGGGTCCAAAAGTGCAGCTTCTACACCAGTTAAATCTTGAATGCCTTTTGCTGAAATAGTCAGGAGAAACTCCTTTCAGGAAAAAAAGCTGCTTGAAGAAAGCAAACTATGACCCAAAGTGATGGGAATTCCGAATGTGAGGGATGCAACATTAATCTTCTGGTGGTGTGTAGAGACTCATAAATAAGATTGCAAATGTGGATGACTTCCAAGTAAAAGTACTAGCTTACAACCGTTAACAGGCTACTAATAAAGATTACTTCATCTAATCTTTCTTAAATATATTTATAAAGTATAACACTGCCAAGTTAGATCACAGTGTGGATAAGATGCATGTTGAATCAATTAATTGTATATAGGTATTCGTGTTCTGTTTACAGTGGGTAACAACACTCCAGTATTTAATGCATTTTCAGTTACGCAACACTGGGACTGTTTGTTCTTGCTCTGGAAATGCAATATTTTGAAACACTTAAATCTTGTCACAGACGACTCCAAGTGGCGTGGGAGGCTTGATAGAGCCTGTGACAAGGCACGGTGGGGTAGGACTGAACCAGTGCTTACCCTCTTCTGGACAGCGCTGGGGAGGACAAGTCATGAAAATAGGGCAGGATCCAAACAACCAAGTAATATTGTACACTGACATTTCATTTGCAGCGTGTAACAAGGGGCTCCTTTTGCCTGAACCATACAAGTTTCTTTTGGTGCCTGCTTGCTGTTCCCATGGAGATGTATTTCAAAAACTGTCTGTTTCTCATTGCCAAATTATGGTGTTTTACTGTGTGGGCCCCATCCTCTGTCTTAATCTTGCTCAAAACTAACTGGGTGCACGAAGGCTTTCTCATATGGCTTCTGGCTCAGGTTCTAGTTTGGATAAATGCTGTCTGTATCGCAAACAGTCTCCCTGGGAGAGAGACTGAGCACGCTTGACTCTGCCATCAATGGAAATTGCAGAGCCCCAGAACCTTTGAGGAATACTTGTGGTTTTTTGCATTGTCTAAATCGGTAAGTTGTGTTTGGTTTTGTTTTTTTTTCCTGCTCCCCTTGCTGTCTCTTCAGATATTTATTAACAATGAATGGCACGAGTCTACAAGTGGAAAGAAGTTCCCAACCTACAACCCTTCAACGCTGGAGAAAATTTGTGACGTCGAGGAAGGAGACAAGGTAAGTGTTGCTGGAAAGTGCAAAACACAGATTCTGAGGGACCTCCTCTTGTCGGGAAGCACATGGGAAAAGCTGGCTTTTAACAACAACGTCCATTTGGCCAGGCTGTGAGCTGGAGGTCTGCGATGCTGGATGTGCCACTCAAGAGTTACACAGGGTAGGCGGGATCAATCCTGTCTAGCTCTGCAGGGTTGCTTTGCCTGGTAGAAACTGCTGGAAACTGTCGGAGAAATGAGATTCAGCATCGTTTTTGTGATATACACTAGAAAGGAGCAGCCAGTCTGAAGAAACAGCAGTGATGGTGCATGTGTGTCCCTGACAGAATTTGCGCCTTGTGTTGGGAGTAGTTTATACACTAGCTGCATGGCAGCCTGTTGGAGACACTAAACTGAAACTCGCCCTTTTTTTTTTAAACACAATCAACTAATAATCTGAGTGCTTGAGGGAACTGAAGCTCGGTGATGCAAACGTTGCCCACTTCCTCCTAGGTACCGACTGGTTCTGGCCTCCTGCACAAATGTGGCAACTCTTAGTTAAAACCAAACCAGTATCTCTCAAGAATTTTAGTAGTCCCTGGCACTGATGTGCTCTGCATGAGCCTGGGATATAACTCCTCGGGTCTGGTAACAGTCTTGAGGTGAGGAACAATCAGGTGTGACACTCCTTGTCCAAACCAGCTCATCACACGTGGACCAACTGGCTTGAGCTACATGAAAGAGCTTCCCAAGAGCTGACTTGTTGCCGTATGTCATGGGAAGGTGATTCACTTGTGCTGGATCAGGGCTTTGGCTGCTCATAGCTGTGGGCAGTAAGTGACGGGCTGTCTTGGCACTTCTGCATGTACTGTGGTATTTCTTTTCTTTTTTTTTTTCTTTCACGCTTTTTTTCCTTTTTCTTGGTATCTGAGTTTGTCCAGCACTTGTGAGGAGCAGTGACTGTTTCCAGCCACGTAGCTGCCTTGAGGATACTTTCCTAGTGGGAGTGATACTAGCTGAGCAGGGGCAATATGTTTTCTGGTATTCTGCTGTGTAGAGTATAGAGCTTGACCCCTCTGGAGATGGACCAAGCTTGCTTGACAATACCAGCCTGCATGGAAATAGTGTACAAGGTAGCTGTTCTTTTTCGATGGCACTAAACCAGCCTCTGAGACCCTTTGCCGTGGGGCATCTGCACATCTGTAGGACTGTTAAAGATCGAGGCAGAATCAAACATTATGTGTAATTTCTTTATACTAACTGGGTAGTACACAACTGTGTTTAATTTCTGTGGCATGTAAACAGCAGAGTTGAAACAACTCTGATGCAACTGTATTTTGCTAGGCAGAATCCATGACGTTGTTATTGTACCCTGAGCTAAGTGTCTCCTCAAGCAGTTACAGAACATTACATGAGTGTTTCAAGTCTGCTTCTTAATGACTTTGGTTAAAGAAAATTGTTTTGCAGAACTTAAAGGGCAGTTTTGCAGCTTGCCTCCTTGAGGCTTGTCGCTGCCTGAACTCAAAGATAACTTTCAGCTTCGCTTGCAGGAGAGTCACTGTGAACCTTCCTTTGGGGCCAGTCCGTGGAGCCCTCTGCCCGTGGATATTCGGCGTAGGTGGCTGGCTCCTCAGTGCATAGAATAATTGCAGGCAAGAGTGTAAGTTAGCCGCAGCTTGCCTGCTGAAAGCATCTTCTACCCCTTTATATCACACTTTTAAAAAATATATTTCATACTTTTTTTTTCTTTAAGTAGGTTCTTGCAAGGGACTGAGTGGGGTTAGACCTGGATGTGAATTAGTTAGAAAGCAGTCATGGGTGAGAAGCATCCCAGGCTGCCTCTTTGGCTCCTGGTAATACTTAACCACGTCCCACTGTCTTCTGGCAAACTGAGTCACCCAAGACATCCTTTTCCCTGGTTGAATATCCCCTCCTAGGTCTCTAACTCCAGGCTGTTGGAGTTACTACAGAAAAAGTCGTGTTCAGTGGTGCTTTCCAGTATCTTGCCCCCACATGCCACAATACGTGGCTGCGCCAGTCGGTACCACCACAAGGGTGGCAGCTCCTGGTACTGGCTCTGGCTTCAGCTGTGCTGGGAGCAGGACTCCACTTCCCTAGCCCTGAACTGAAACCTGCCCCTCCCTGGCCGTGCAGAGCGTGTTGTTCTCAGCCTGCACGTGAGGGGTGGGAATTTGGCAGCTGATATCTCGGTGATGACAATTTAGTCTGGTGCTGAAACTTGGCCAATGCTTTATGAGGCTAGGAGCAAAGGTTTTGTTGTTTGTTCTTTAGTGACAGATTTGCCCTTGCTGGGATAGTTGGGGATAAAGGGAAGTCTTGTGTGGAAAAAGAAGCACTGAAAATAAACCAACAAATGCTTCCACTGGATGCTTGGAGTCTTTTTGCCTCCTAGATAATGGCTTAGTGTCCAAGCGTTTATCAGGCTGATAATGGAGGAGGAATAGCTTTCTTCATTAGACTTCTGCCCCCAGCGCGTAGTGCAGCCCCAGAACCTCCACCCTGTCTTGGTGTTACGGTGTGAAGGCAAAAATACTTGTGCCATTGTGGTTTCCCTGGTACTGTAAATAACACTTGCAGACAGGCTCTTTCTTCTGGCAGCTTGCTAACATCCAGTGAAGGCAGGGGAAAAGGTGTTCCTTCCTCAGAGTGCCCGGCTCAGCTGGCTGCCACAGAACATGGGCAGCAGCAGCTCCATGGCTGTGACTGTTGAGCCGTGGAGTGTCCGTCATGATCATTTCTAGGCAGTTCACTCTCCCATGAGGATCTTTGAAGGGCTGTAAGAGGGTTTTGTTCACAGCCATCCTGCCCCACTCAGATTGCAATGGCAGGTTGAGGTAAGAGGGTGCAGGAATATTATTCCTACAGCAGACTTGTAATGCCTTTGACAATGGTTTTGGACACTTTGGGCTGTTAAGATGCTGTTTGTTGCTGTTTTGAACTTGGGTTCAAAAGTTAGAGCAAAGCGATGTGTAGAGTGTTTGCAGCGGCGCAGGTCAGAGAACCTTTTCCAGTTGAGAAACTGTGGCACACTCATGCCCTGTGTCAAAGTGCCTTTCCAAAGATGTGCACAGACGGGCTTTTTGAAGAATTTAGATGCTGAGTTGAAGAAAAATGGTCTCCACTGGGTGTGCTCCATCCCTGACATGTCTCCTTACTGGCCAGAGTGAAGCAGTGTTGTGCACACTGAGCCTGAAGCATAACAGGGTTGGTGGTTTTGCAGTTTTTTCTACTCCCAGGGCGAAATGGGTGAAGGTCTCAGCTGTGCTCTGCAGCCTACTGCTGGGACAGGAGAGAATGGAGCAACGATGAGCAGGACTTGAGGTAGAGGAGGAAGGTGGAGGAGGTAGCTTAGAACAAAGAATGGTGTGAGTTTGTTCAGGGGCAAATGGTATGTGGTTGTGTAACTGGGGGTTGTATCATAACGCAAACATCTCAGGTGGGTATGGAGGTTTGCAGGCATTTCCCAACGCTGCAATGCTTTACTTTGCAATCTTAATATTCTCTTGGCGAAGCTTTTCATGTAACAGTCAGTAAATCTGTATAGATCGGAACTGAGCATGGGCCTCCTCCTCCTCTTTGTGGTTTTGTATCCCACAGTGTGTCCCTGGCACCTTGACAGTTACAAGTCTCTTTGTCACGCATTGTGCCTACCTATTGCAACACGCCTGCAATGAGCATGCCATTCAGACTCCCCTAATGCCTAGTCATAACAGGATGGATTAAGAATGGCATTTCGGCCTTCCTGAAGAATTTCCTTGTTTTTGCTGGTCTCTCAAGCCTATTGAGGCTGTTGCAGGCTCGCAAGATCTCACTTGGTGGTGCTACCCCTGAGGGTGTTTTGGGAAAGCCCTTTTGCTTTTGTGGCAGTGACAGCGGTCTCCAAGCTGCGATGTGCACCCAGCGCATCTGCGAATACAGAGTGAAGACAAGCAGTATTTGCAGGAGCTGCAGCAGGGCTCAGGTGCTCCCATGTTTAGAGGATGAGGAAGATCTGGGTGTACAAGCAAGTCCATCTCATTCCTGTTCCTGTGAGTGCCAGGGTGGTGGGGAGTCCCTCCGTACCAGGGGAGTGCTGGCACTGGAGGCCCAATGCACTGCACCTCAGTGCTCCTGGCCTGGTCGCAGAAGCTAATTAATTGCTGCTGAGGGAAGACTTGTTTAAACCTGACACACTTCTCATGTTTCTTTGCTTTGTCACATAAAATTTTGCCTTCTTTCAGCATGAGTTTTCATTCCAGCAGGCAGAATGGAAGTACACAAGCATGCAGCGGTTGGTGGTGCCTTCTGGCTTGTTGTGATGTGACAGTTTGAATCCAGATCAGTTCAACTGAAGCAAACCATTCTGAAGGCTCATTCTGCCTGGGGGTGATGGGCCCCGGGCAGGATGTGACTTTCGGAGTGTGGTGGCTCTTTGCTACCCCTGCCTTGCCAGCATCTGTGCTTGACCACAGCCATTCTTAACCCTTTGTAACAGCACAAGTTTCCTCCAGTGCCATTCCAAAAGGGTGAGGTTCTTTTCCTGGCAGTATAGGTCAGACTGTTCTAAAGCTGTGTAATCCTTTGTAAAGAAAAGGAGCAAAGTAGAATCATAGAGTCATAGATTGTTGGAGGTTGGAAGGGACCTCTAGAGATC
>NW_009720822.1:0-1728 GCF_000703405.1 Apaloderma vittatum
CCTGCTCCGCCTGACCCCGTCCAGGATGCTCCAAGCTCTTCCCAGGGGATCTGGGCCCCCCTCAAAGGGATCGGAGTCTCCTCGCACTCTCCAAAGGGGAAGGACCCCCAAACACCCCAGCAAGCGTCCCCTTCTACATCCTCTGCTGGGAATGCAATGAGACCAGGGATGCCCCAGGAATTGCACCAATCTTTCAGAGAAACACAGCATTGTCCCAAATCCCCTCTCCCTTTTGATTCCTAGAAGAAGGAATCCTCTAGAAAACCATCCAGAAACACCCAGACGAAGTTGGCTGCTCTGCTTTGGTGCTTCGCAGCCCCCTCGCATCTCTGGCACTGCCAGTCCAGGCAGCCCCTGCCTGCAGCTTGTCTGGTTCCCCCATGGAAACCTTGCTCTTGTTTCTCAGCTTGCAGCACATGGGAGTCCCAGCGCACCCGGGAGTAAACCCAGGCGTCTGTCTGCAAGCTGCTCACTTACAGCTCGCAAGGGAAACGCTGCTAGAGGGTTGCAAGTGACTTTGCGAGGCTTTTCCCCTTCACAGCTTTTTGTGACAGTCACCGATGAAGTGCTGCCATTGAGGGTACTGAAGCCAAGAGGGACAGACGCTGGATGCAAGGGTTTCAGCAAGGCCCTGGCGCCGGGCTTACATTGCCGGCACAGTTACACAGCTGACGACACCAGGACAAACACATGCTTTGCCTGCAGGATCGTCGGGCCCCAGCATTGGAACAAGGCACGACCTCTTCCCTCCTGGTGTTTCATAGCTCCCAGCTATGTTTGCTTTACACTTTGGCGCCGAGGAAACAGCAGATGGCACGGCTTCTCCTTGCTCTGCCGCACTCCTCACAGAACCCCCGGCGGCTCCGCCGGTGCCACCTTGTGCCCTGCCAAACGTAAGCATGTCGCTGCCATGGCACAGTGGAGTGCCAGCTTGCAGCCGTGACCACTGACAGGTCCGACAGCCCTGCTGAGGACCATGCGGCGGACAGGTGCAGACAGAGGAGGGGGAAAGAAAGCAGCCCTCACCCCATTGTCACAGCTGCTCTTTCTATCTTCTCTGGTTCAACTTCCAGATATTCTCCCAAAGCTCCAAGTTTAAGAGTTCCTCAGCAATTCATCTAGGGGATGCCCAAGCAGCCCGTCCCCAGTGCCACCATCCTCCCAACCCCAACCACACAGCTGGGGTGTTTACCTCCATGACACAGGGTGCAGAGAGCTCCAGCACTCCCAGGGGTGCAAAGGACGACAAGGGGTGAGCAGGTGATGGGGAGGACACAGCATTCACCCCACGAATGCCAAAGGACAGAGGCAGATGCCTGTACTTGGGTGGACTCTCCGTGGAGGCTGCAGCACATATCTGTGCCCAAGGAGGAAGCTCTTGGCAGCCTGTCTGCAAAGCAGGACCCTCACCTGCTCCCCAGGTACCCCTTCAGACCCAGCCTCATCTCAGACCCCTTCTGTCCCCAGGCACACCTTCCACAGGGATTTCTGAACCAGCAGATGCCTGTTAATTAGCAGCAGCCAGCTCCTGCCCCCACAGTTGTGTGATGGGGAGAAGCGGGGTGCCCGCTTTCCTTCCAAGTCCCCTGAAAAACTTATGGCTAGTCCATGTCCACACATGCCTGGGCAGCATGGGGGTCAGCAGTGGTGAGGTACTGAGGATTTTGAAAATTCCCCAGCTCAGATCTTACACCTCACTGCGCACCCCACCACCTTCAGTTGCTGTCA
>NW_009720823.1:0-383 GCF_000703405.1 Apaloderma vittatum
CTTTTCCTTTTTCCTCCTTTTTCTTTTTTCCCCTCCTTTTTCTTTTTTCTCCTTTTTCTTTTTTCTCCTTTTCCTTTTTTCTACTTTTCATCTTTTCTCTTTTTCTCCTTTTTCTTTTTTCTCTTTTCCTCTTTTCTCCCTTTCCTTTTTATCCCTTTTCCTCTTTTCTCCTTTCCCTTTTTTCTCCTTCCATTTTTCTCCTCCCCTTTTTTCTCCTCCCCTTTTTTTTTCTCCTTTCCCTTTTTTCCCCTTTCCCTTTTTTCTCCTTTCCCTTTCTTTTTTTCTTTCTTTCCCCGTCCCGGACGGGTTTCGCTCCCTCCCCCCGAGGGCTGGGCAAGATCCAGCGCTGCCACCGGCGGGGCGCCCGGGTGAAAATCCAAACC
>NW_009720823.1:445-2403 GCF_000703405.1 Apaloderma vittatum
CCCCCGCGCGCTTTCCCCCCCCCCCCCAAAAAAAAAAAAAAAAAAAAAAATTAAAAAAAAAGAATTTATCTCAGTTGAGGCTAAAAAAAAAATTTTAAAAAAAGTCGAATTCGCTCCCGCAAAGCCAGGAGGGGAAGTTTTGGGGTGAGATCGTGCGGTTTTGGGTCTGGTCTCAGCTGTGCAAGGGGGAGGAAAGTGTGAAATCTCGCCCAGACAAAGCCGTCTTGTTCCCCGGGATTTGTCGGGTCAGGCAGGATCCCGGTTTTAAGCCAGTTACTCAGTGTAATTCTCCCACTTCGCCTTTCAATTTAGCAAACGAAAAATTCCCCTTTTCTACCCGGGGGCATCGATCATCGCGATCGTTTTACCCCCAAAATTTACAAAAGAGGATTTTCAGCTCCATCATTATCGCCGCCACTAATGTTTGGTCATTTAGAGAATGAGCAATATCCCAGAAATGTCTGGACGCGCTGAAACACCAGCCTTTTATCAGCAATTATCCAGATAAAATACTGTATTTTTAATTAAAATTTTAAAATGCCCACATTTTTTAATTTTTTTAACATCTTAACGAGGCTTTTACAGGGTCCTGAGCTGGTGGGAACTAATTTAGTTCCATTGTGTAGCATCATCCAGAGTATTTCCTATTATTCTTAGGAATTTGGATTGATTCTTTATTGGGAAATAAATATTTTCTTAGCGCTCCCCCCCTTTTTTTTTTGCTCTTGGGGAAGCAAAAATTAAAAATCCTGAAGGAAAATCTATTAAAATAACAAACGTATATTTTCAGACACAGAAATACGAAATCCCAGGTGTGGGGCTGAACAAGACGTTTTAAACTTGGGTCAATCCCGTTCAAAATTAGTTTTGATTAAAAAACAGTCGTCGAGACTACCAGGTAAAAAAGCTTCATCAATTTTGAAGCCCGTCGAAATTTTCAGACGGTGATTAGCACAGAAGAGTAACAAAAGTGATGCGTTTTTACTTTTTAAATGGTGCCTTTTTACCCTTCTTCCTCTGAGGTATTTAGAACCAGCGCGGCTTGAGCAGCAAAACTCCAGGACTTCGCTGGATTTAAATCACAAACACTTTTGTTTCTGGTTAAGACAAAGCGAGGGGGAAAAAAAAAAAGAAAAAAAAAAGTTTTGAGCAAGCTTCTTCGAAAAAAGGCAAATATTCCTGGGCATCCAGCTGGATCCTTGCTCCAGCCAGGATTATTTGCCTAAAACAAGAAAAATAGTGAGTTTTATCACCCCCTCCAGCACCGTGGAGCATCTTTCGAGGGGATTGTTTCAATGAGATGGGTGATTTTTGAGTGGCAGACTCCCCCTGGGCAGGGAAGGTGATGGGTTTGGAGGGGAGCTCCAGGCTGGAGCTCAGCTGCTCGCTGCTCTACAGGCATTTAAACCAAATTTCAGGCCAATCTCCTGGTGTTCCACAGCTCATGTTTTTACCAAAAAAAAAAAAAAGTTCTAAAAGCTTCAGAGGGCTTTAGGCAAAGGATGGTGGCTTCCAGTTGCCTCCAGGTCCGTGTTTCACCTGGCACAAAGCAATCCTGCGGTTGTGGGACGGCATCGCCGCCACCGAGGATGAGTATGCTCGTTAAAAATTTCTCTGGCTGGGTGCAAACCCCACCAAACCTGCTTGGCACAAAAACCCACGAGGCTGAGGGCTCGTTAATGGGTTTGTTTATTTATTTTTAAATGTGGAAGGCAGAGGTGTCCTTAAAAGCCAAAACTCTGCCTCCCTCCGTTCCCCCCCTAGCCTTGCGCGTGGTTGCCGTCGACCAGCATTGTGCACCGCTCTCCAGCCCCGCTTGGCCTTTTGTCAGCCCCCTTTTCTGTGTCAATCAGATGGCTTTTGTCGGGGCCCAGACATGTTGTGTCCACACGCACACAAATATCACGGGCGCGACATTCAGATCGCGCGCCGCACCCTCCCGCACGGCGCGGGGTGCA
>NW_009720823.1:2506-3563 GCF_000703405.1 Apaloderma vittatum
GTCCTGCTGGATGGAGCTGGGGGGGCGCTGCTGGCCCTTCTCTCCCTGGCTTTAAGTTTTCCCCCCACCCTGTTGCTTTTCTTCATCCAACTTGTTTTTGCTTCTGGATTTTTCCCCCGTGTTTCTCAAGAGCAGTGTGGTGTTTCCTTGAGTCCTCAAGTCGTTAGTAGAAAATATGTTTTACAGCGCTGGTTTTGTGAGTTCTTGTGTAACGAGTGATGCCAGGCGACGGAGAAACCCTAACTTGAGTTCAGGGTGATAGGCTGAGGGGAAATGGATTTAAATTGCGCCAAGGGAGATTCAGGTTGGATATCAGGAAGAATTTCTCTACTGAGAGGGCTGTCAGCCATTGGCACAGGCTGCCCCGGGAGGGGGGTGTGTTCCTGGAGGGGTTCAAGAGACGGGTGGGTGCTGTGCTGAGGGACGTGGGTCAGTGGTGCTGGGAGGGCTGGGACAAAGGCTGGACTCGATGATCTTCTAGGTCTCTCCCAGCTGAAACTATTCTATGATTCTAAGAACACTCATATTTCTTCAACCCCCAGATCCCTGGGCTCCTTCCCATCCTCATCCCTGAGCTTCACGGTCACTGTTGGGGCCCCCAGATCACCACAGCTCAACTTTGGGCTAGAACTCCTCCATATGGGGACACTGACGGCTCAGGGGCAGGGCTGGGGACCCATACAGAGGGGCGGCAGCTCCATTCTGTGGCTGCTGAGATGGGTCCATTTTCCATCTGGCCCCTCATAGCATGATCTGTACTGGCTCCCCAGCTGAGAGGAGGGTTTTCCCTGTCCCCACACTGCTGCCATAACCCCAGGACTGATACGGCCGTAACGCGGGGCCTGGTACAGCCATGACCCCAAGCCGGACTAGGTCTCTCGGTCTCCTAGCAACTGCTCAGGCCTTGATGGTGCCCGTAGGCCTCAGTATCACCTGCAGGCCCTGATGCCCCCACGGACTTGGCAGGGGGCAACAAGGGATGGAGGGAAGGCGGGGAGGACAGCGCGGCTACAGGCTCTACGAGCGGAAAAGCCCACGACAGGAAACCCCCTCCCCA
>NW_009720824.1:0-207 GCF_000703405.1 Apaloderma vittatum
TCCCCGCAGGGGCTCATCCTCGTCATGACGGGTTGGTCTCTGCCCCTTCCCCGCAGGTCAATGAGCTGCAGAACCTGACGGCAGCGGAGGTGGTGGTGCCGCGGGACCAGACCCCTGACGAGAACGAGCAGGTCATCGTGAAGATCATCGGGCACTTCTACGCCAGCCAGGTACGGCGCCGGCAGCTCCCACGCGAGCACTAGTTGG
>NW_009720824.1:290-566 GCF_000703405.1 Apaloderma vittatum
CAGATGTGGGAGGTGGGGAGAGCTGTGGGAGCGACCTCCCAAACCCAACTTCTGGTGGAAACCAGAAAACAGAGCAGGAAGGGATTTCCAGGAGCTGCTCCACACTGGATTTGTAGAATCGTTATAGTTGGAAAAGTCCAACCGAACTCCACCGGGTCCACTCTTAAACCACGTCCCAGAGCGATGACGTGTCCCCCCCCAGCCCCACGCGTCCTCTCCTTGCTTTTCCTCACCCGCAGATGGCTCAGCGCAAGATCCGAGACATCCTGGCCCAGG
>NW_009720825.1:0-207 GCF_000703405.1 Apaloderma vittatum
CTAATCTGAAGCCAGGCGCCTCCGCAGAATTATTGCCACGCTGTTAAGTAATGGGAGGGAGCAGCGCCAGCAGGTCGGGGGTCTCTGGCAGGATGGGGGTCACCAGCAGGATGAGAGTGTCCATCCACCATCCCTGCACCGACCCACCATCACTGGGTGTCCCCACAGCAGGTGCTGGTGAAGAGATGGGACCGCTGCCACGGCAGG
>NW_009720825.1:342-937 GCF_000703405.1 Apaloderma vittatum
GGGTGGTTGGAGACGGTCCCCTCGCATTGGGCTCATGGCTTCAGGGGACAGCTCGCCATGCCGAGGGCAGCAGGCAGCTGAAAGCGTGGCTCATCCTCATCCTCAGCAAGGTGCTCCATCCTCATCCTCCTGCCATCCCATCTCCCCCCGGAGCAGCCCTGGTGCTCTGCGGGCACACTGGCAGCAGACAGTGGCTGTTGCTCATCTGTAATTAATTGGTGCTAATCACCTTAGCGCAGCTGCCGCACCCGGAGCCAGCCGCACATGCGTGGCCTGCTCGCTCCTCGATGGCGGGAGCAAAAACCTCGGGATCTGCACTCGGGAGCTGCGGGGAACGCCGCTGCTGTTTGCAGCCCTGTCCTGCTGGGAGAAGCCTCTCCCCTTCCTGGGAATCCCTGAACCCCTCTTCCCTTCTGCAGGCAGGGCACGTGCAGACGGGGTGACGTAAACGCCGTTGCAGGCGCCGGGTTCGCTCAGGTACCCCATGTCCTCAGCATCTCCATCTCCACACAGAGGACAGAGCTCAGCCCCAAGGCAGGCAACAAACTGCCCAGGGTCAGCCCAACATTTCGGGGGCTTGCTGCTGCCCCACTCC
>NW_009720826.1:0-233 GCF_000703405.1 Apaloderma vittatum
ACCGGGAGGACAAGGAATCGCGTTGAGCGCCCGCTGCCTTTTAGAAAGCCGGGCTCGGTTTGGGGAGGGCCCCTATAAAAAAAAAGGGATGGAGGGGGTTCCCTGTAGCAAACATTGGAAAATAATGTTGTAACTCGGCAAAGGACTTGGCTTCACCGTGTGGCTCTGTCACACGTGCGGGGAGCAGCCGAGCAAGGTAAAAACGACGGCAAACACCGGCGGGTGCCTGGAAT
>NW_009720826.1:243-5238 GCF_000703405.1 Apaloderma vittatum
CCCCAATGTGTGTCCCCAGAGCTGCCTTCGGAGAGCTGGGGGGTCTAGTGTCTGTATGTCCTAGTGTCTGTGTGTCCTAGTGTCTGTGTGTCCCGCGGCGTTAAATAAAGCAAAACTGCCTTTGTAAAACACAGGTACAACAGAAAGTGCACGAAAAAGTAGATAAAAATCACACAAAGTAGATACGAAAAATCCTTAAGTATAGGAATAGTGCAGGTTCCTACAGCCATCAGAGGGTTTTATTCCTAGAATAATTTATTTCTAGAACAATTCACCTCTCTAGACTGATGCTGAGCAAATATTGGGAGCATCTGATTGAACCAGCAGGGGCAGAGTGCAGGTTTTGAACAGCCTCCGAGTTCCCAAGGGTGGCTCCTCTCTGTAGTGACATCCTTTCCCTTCCTTGGGGTGTGTGGAGGTAACTCCAACGCATACCCAAGCCTAAAGCTTTTTGCAATTTTTGAGACTGATGTTCAGAATGAAATGTGTTTCTGCCTGCAGTACAGTGCTTCTTCACTGTTGTCTCCCCTGGGCCAGCAAAAATTGTGAGTGCCTCTCATCTAAGCAGTACAAATCTCCAAAGTATATTTCAAATTGTCTTTCCGTGGCAGAGATTGAAACTTTTCTTAAAACAGGGCACTTTCGTTACTACTCCTGTTGTTTCTACCAATAGAAGCGTATCTATACAGCATCTACTTGTTATGTTCCAGGTACTATATGAAATATGTTAAATACTATGCAAAAGAAAAAACACATTAAAATTCAACTTTGCTGGACATCTCTTTGGAAAGGTCTGTATTTTAATGATCCACAACATGTGGATCAAGGCAGGAGAGGATAGAGTTCTAACTTAAATTTTAAGGCAGTGAGCTTCTGCATCTGCCGATAACTGCTTGCAGAATCTTGAAAAATCATGTAATCTTTCTCTAACATCTCCCTATTTGCAGATGACTCAACTTTATTATCACATAGACGTGTTTTGTAGACTGTATAGTGACGTGTGGATTCCAGATGTCTATTACAGCAAGTGCATTATTAATCCATAATCCTGAAGAGATGTATGCATATGTTGACCTCTCAGCCAAGATTACTCAAAATTAAATGCATGTGTGCATCTGTAGGATTGAGGCCAGAGTACTTGTACAAGATAAATGAATGTTACTAGAGAATAATCAGACAAAAAACACATAATCCATCTATTCTACTGAAGTTCACCAAAAAAAAGACAAAAAAAATTAACTGATTTTTCTAGATGTTTTGGGTTTGAACATGAACCATCTGAGACTCATGGTGTATCAAGCAAACCCATCAAGGACTGTATCGATCACCTAGATATACCTGGAAACACCAGAGCATATTATTGAAGTAGGGAAGTAATGTTTCAGAAATACCGCAGTTTTAATCTACAGATCTCCACAAATAGAAAACATATTTTTAACTTTGTTTTATGACAGAAATTGACTCCCATTAAATTACAATTAATTTTACCATTGAAATAGTACCACAAGCTATGCCTTAATAACAGAAAATCTGTCTCAAACTTGAAAGAACTGGGGGGTGGGGGAAGGGGGAGCAGTAGGCTGTGGATAATGAGAATATTTGGAGCTGCATTAGATAGGATAAAAACACTTCGAAGCAAAATTAAACCAGCATGCTTCAGGACGGAGGTGAAGTGCTGGCAGATGAGGGTTAGGGCTCGTTTCCCTGTGAACAGGTCACGCCACAGGTTTCCAGCAGTGCCTGGAGCTGGGCCCTGCCAGGCAGCGCTGGGTACGGGATAGTCCAGGGCTGCTGCAAGGCTGCACACCCGAAAATACAGGGAAAAACACTTCAGGGATCACTATTGTGAAAAGGAAGCAGTGATGAAAGGGGCTAATCTGAGCTGTATTTTTAAAAACCCCACCAAACTACTAAACCTTTTTTTTTTTTCCTGGATATTAGTGTAACTCAAATTATTTAAGGTCTAATCATAACAATGTGCTGGTTCCTGACCTTGTTAGCTTGGAATCGTTGTTCAGTTAAACTCGTAAGGCAGGGCTCATTCTAAAATAAGAACTACAGTGCTGTGCTTGGGAAAGCTGTATGAAAAAATTCGTTTCACGCATACTGAACTTTTAGAAATAGTTATTTCCCACTGGATAGAATGGACCGAAATAATCTTAAATGCTTTAAAAACCACTTGTAAGACCTACCATTCTATGCATTACTCTGGGTTAAGATGGAAGACTAGGTACTTAACCATGTCTTTGTTTTATGAAGGAAGTTAAAAACTACAGAGTTTTTCTAGACATGACAGATCAAAATCTTTCCTCTGCAGAAATTCCATCAACTGAACTTGAGATTTGCAGAGACGCTTACCTTAACCTCCTTGCTGCTTGAGACTGCTGACAAACCTTTATTTTGCCTTTTGCAACTTCTACTTCTGGTGTGTTGTTTTTTAAGGCAGATCTATCATAATTTCCATTCGGCGGTAACCTGATTTGCTTTTGGTACAATAAGGGGAACAAATGGAAGGGATGATTTGCATGTGAAGCTGGAAATATGTTTTAGAAGAACTGCTGTGCAGAGGGTAGCACCTTTGCACGCTCAGTACCATGGCACATTAATCATACGGTACTCCGTGAACCCATTCCTCTTATTCAGCCCTCCTACAGAAAATAGAGAAGTACATTTTTAGCAGGAAAAAAAACAAACCTCTGAGTATCCTTGTGACAGTGTGCAGATTTCTCAGGGTTTTGTGGAAAGAAACTTGGACTTCCGCCACCTGCTCCGATTGTGTTCATGCATAAATGATCCAGAGAATGGGTTGACATTACCTCTAATTAGAGATAATAACAGCTTGCTGCTGAAAGAGCCAGTTCCCTTTCTCTTGCCTGTATATCCCTCATTTCTCCTGCATTAGGCCTAGTGTTCGTGCAGCCACAGGGTAAGGCAGTTCACTGACCTGGTCCAGCAGAAAACTTGCCCATTAAGGGGGGAAGAGAAAAAAAAAAGGTATTTTTTTTTTCATGAGGTCAGTTCACTGAAGCTCTGTAGCCATTTGGTGGGTGTCATCTACAGGATGGAGAGGGGAGTGAGATGAAGGAGGAGTGCAGGACTACACCCTTTTGGTGACCTGCCGCAATTGCACTGATCAGAGGTACCATCAAACCACAGCTTTGAACTCCTGTGACTTCAGAAGAGCTCCCTGAAGCATTTCTAAGAGTTAATTAAGCATGACTGACTCTTTTTGTTTCAGCTAACTCTAGAGTGACAGTATGGAGGTGTGTAATAATGAGCAATTAGAGTTGGAAATAAAAGAATTTATCCTGTTTAGTTTGTACCTCAGAATGAAGTTGTAAAACGGAACATAAAAGGGAAAAAGGGTACGCTGCTCCTGTCCTAATGTTTTAGTTGCAGAAGGTAGCTTTATCCTTAATTTGTGTTTTCCTCCTTAACAAAACGATTTTTAAAATTTCTGATAGGAAAGCAAATAACGTTTATTTTAAACTTATAATGCTGGGGGGCTTGAAAGCTTAAAATTACACGTGGGCTTCGTTTGGAAAAGTGGATAAGAAAATGTTACGCTTCAGCTGTAACTTTGCACAGAAACAAGAAGAAACGGTGAACAATCGATCGTGGTTGTATACATGTACCAATACATGTTTCATAGCTTATGAGCAGCAATTCAAATATTTTTAAAGGTATGATTCCACAGAAACTAAATAACAGAGACTTAAATGTTCGCTTGAGATATGGAGGAAAGTTTACTAGTTTTTGGTAGCTATCATGTCTCCCAAGTAAAATGTGTAATGAAATCACAAAAAGGTTGTTACTCATTGCTTTGCAATGTGGTGCTCAGACTTCGCCTAAGGCATCAGTGCGAGATTGATGAAGAAAAGGCTGATTGTGGTGATGAGGTCTTCTGGTTTTTTTATTTCCTGAGATGGGAATGACATCAAATCTACACGGTAAGATACGGTAGTTTCAGGGAATGCCTCTGAAGACTTCAGATCGTTAAGGCCTTTTCCTTGGATGGCTCAACTACGTCTTTTTTAAAAGAATGCCATGTAAATGAAAGGCATTAAACGACCTGTGCTGGTATAGACTATTACCACCTTTGCTGTGCTTGTTGAAGGAACGACCTTGCAAATCAGAGGAAGATGTGAAGATAAGAACAAAGCAAAAATGTTAAAGGCAATGTGCTGCATGCATTTTTCCTACTTGTAAATAAGGTGGAAAATACCAACACAGCAGAAAATCACCAGTGCTTTTGATTTCTAATGCAACTAGCAGTGAGTCAGCTTCTAGATGAGCATCCATCTGCCTGTAAATACTAAAAGCATCCTTATCCAGTATTTCTGCTGTTAATATCAGATTTTTCTTAGTAGAAATGGATAGCAACAGGTCTGTATCTTATACATCCCTTAATTCTCCAGATCTGTAAGTTTGACGTGGCACAAGCACAGTATTTGGCCTCACCTTTTTGGAAATCATCTTCATAATTGTGCCGTGTAGTTGTTACGGAGTCGCGCTCTATGCCTTTTTCCCTCTGTAAAACACAGAAAAATATAAATTATGCTGTAAAGAGTTTGCATGGACGTGGTAATAAAAGTCTTTCAACACTGGCATACGCATCTGTTGGAGAGTTCTGCTTAATCAAGTTTTATCAACTGCATGCTGATAAAAATGGGTTTTATGAGGAGCTCTGGGTGTAGAAAAGGGATGTGAAAAGCTTAACTACGTGACAAACGGTGAGGTGTATCCATTTGAATCGGAAGCTTGGGTTGTTTTGGTCCGCAGGAGAGATGCAGATTAAATTTTTAAAGCTGTTTACGAGGGGAGGCTACAGAAGGAAGTAGTCGAGAAAGGGCTTTGTGGTTGTGCTTTGAGGAAGGCGGCGGGGAGCAGAGACACAGCAGGGGGCCACCCCATCCCCTTCTGCCCTCGCCGCCGGGCAGGGCTGTACAAAACCTGACCGAAAAACCAGACAGTCCCGTCAGCCCCGCTCCGACC
>NW_009720827.1:0-213 GCF_000703405.1 Apaloderma vittatum
CCAGCGGCAGGACTTTTTTAATTACCCCCCTCTCTCCGTCCGCTTGCCTGCCCCGCAGGGACAAACCGAGCAGCACCCCAGGGACCCCAAACTGGGGAGGTCGTGTCAGTGGGGACCCGGAGGAGTTGGTGGGTGCAGGGTGGGGGATGCTCCATCCTCTTCATCGCCACAGGGAGGAAGGTGTCCCTGTCCCCAAAGCTCCAGGAGCTGGTT
>NW_009720827.1:423-662 GCF_000703405.1 Apaloderma vittatum
CGGCCGGTGCTCCCGGGAGAAAGTGATGACGATTCTGAAAAACACCAACAACAAGATTAAAAAAAGAAAAGAAAGAGAGAAAGTACAAAAAAAACCCACAAAAACCACGGAACCAAGCATGAAAAATAAAAGTATTTAAGTAAAACACTTGGATGGAAGCGTGGCTGGAAATGGGGGGAGAGTCGTGGCCCCGCGGGGAAACTGAGGCAGCACCCCCATAGGGGGGGTGGTGCCCCCGC
>NW_009720828.1:0-13642 GCF_000703405.1 Apaloderma vittatum
GTTGCGGGCGGGGATTGGTCACAGGCCCCGGGTCCCGGTTTGGCTCCGGGTGCGCGGTTAGTTTGTGGTGATTTGTGCCGCTGTGCGATCCTGGAGGAGGAGTGGCAACAACCAGGTCATGTTTGGGTGGATTCAAAAAAGAGGAGTGGATCGCACATGGATTGTGAGGGGTTTTTCGGTGCAGATGAGTAGCGTCTTCCTAACGGTAGCTTGGGTGCGGGGTTGATGGAGTTACATCTGCTAATTGCTGTAGGTGAGAACTCAGCATTTAAGGATAATTAAACCATGTTAATAATGAAGACCGAATCCTTTGCAGAGGGGTTCTGTACGGATTAGTACTTGCAGCCTATTTCAGATGGTATTATCTCACACATGTGTCTGAAAAATTCCTGCGTCTTCCTAACGGTAGCTTGGGTGCGGGTTTGATGGAGTTACATCTGCTAATTGCTGTAGGTGAGAACTCAGCATTTAAGGATAATTAAACCATGTTAATAATGAAGACCGAATCCTTTGCAGAGGGGTTCTGTACGGATTAGTACTTGCAGCCTATTTCAGATGGTATTATCTCACACATGTGTCTGAAAAATTCCTTAACTGAGGAGTTCAACACTTAAAAACAAAGAAAGGAAAGAAGGCTGCTGCTAAATGTGACCAATGTGTGTTCCCCTGGAGACTGCCAGGCATGAACAGTATTACCAGACATCCAGCACTGGTGTTGAGAGCATCCTGCATGTTGATGGCATTAGCTGTATGACTTTACGTGGCATCTCTGTTGGAATCCTCTAAAACTTGGAATCGGGTTTGGTGTGCTTTTCTCACTGATCTCTCTTATTCAGCAGGTAGACAGACATGGGTGCCTATAAGTACATCCAGGAGCTATGGCGGAAAAAGCAGTCGGACGTGATGCGGTTCCTCCTCCGTGTCCGCTGTTGGCAGTATCGGCAGCTGTCCGCCTTGCACCGAGCGCCCCGGCCCACCAGACCAGACAAAGCTCGCAGGCTGGGATATAAGGCCAAGCAAGGTAATGAAATGGGCAGGTGAGGTCCACGTGCTTCGTGATGGAGTGGCCAATTTTATGCCCACTTTCTTGAGTGACAGCAGAATAACAAAATTTGAAGCTTCCCTGAGAGCCCGAAATGCCATGTTGGAGCAGGTCGAGATCCTGGGGCTGGAGCACCTCTCTTGTGAAGACAGGCTGTGAGAGTGTGGGCTGTTCAGCTTGGAGAAGAGAAGGTTCCAGGGAGACCTTATAGCAGCCTTCCAGTGCTTAAAAGGAGCCTATAAGAAAGATGAGGACAATCTTTTTAGCAAGGCCTCTTGTGACAAGATAAAAAGTGATGATTTTAAACTAAAAGAGGGTATATTTAGACTGGATATAAGGAAAATAATTTTTACTGTCAGGATAGTGAAACATTGGAACGGGTTGCCCAGAAAGGTGATGGAGGCCCCATCCCTGGAGGCATTTAGGGTGAGGCTGGATGGGGCTTTGTACAACCTGAGCTGGTTAAAGGTGTCCGTGTTCACTGCAGAGGGTTTTAGGCTTATGCAGTTGTGACGGAAGTAACAAAAGCACCTGATGTTAGCCACCTCCAGTTGTAGAGTTCGGTGAAGGTTGGTGTAGTGACCTAATTTTGCAACGTTTCACGTCAGGTTTTGGGGATTGGAGAAGTAGTATGGGCATCAAAATTGTCTTGCTGTGATCCACGCTTTATATGCTGCAGAATACTTTCAGTTCCTAAGTCACCGTTTCTTTTAGGTTATGTTATCTACCGTGTCCGTGTTCGCCGTGGTGGTCGTAAACGCCCAGTCCCGAAAGGTGCAACCTACGGTAAACCTGTGCATCATGGTGTTAACCAGCTGAAGTTTGCACGGAGCCTTCAGTCTGTAGCAGAGGTGACTATTTTGGTTATTGCTCAGAAATTTGGTAGTAACAAGGTCTTAGTCTATAGAAGCTGAAAATACTCAAGAGATACCTAAAAAACACCCAACACTTCCCCCCCCCCCCCCAAAGAAAAAAACAACAAAAACCCGACGCACAATTGTTTTGTTAATGTGTTGGATAAAAGATCTTGAATACTGGTGTCAGAAAACCATGAGAATGTCTTGAAAAGCTATATTGAGACCAGTGGAAAAAAACTTCATACTTTACAGATGGGATCTGGGGGAAGTACAGCTTAGATGGTTTATTGAAATTCATAGTCTATACTTCTAAAGCATGTCACAGTATTTGTAATGAAAATAGACATACAACTAGTATAAACATCAGTAAAACAAAGGGTTAGACGTGAGACGTAAAAATTGAAATGTGCTAAGGTGTCTGATCTCACTCATGTCTGAATCTCACCACTTTGTTTCTGCTGTGTTGTGTTCATTGCCAGCTTGAGGTTAACAGCCCTTTCCGAAAGTACGGATGAGTTCCTGTCTGTAGTACCTGTTAGTGGAGAGGAGCACGGCAGAGTGTACTTAGTTATATGGTGGGATCTGAAAAGCAGCATGCCAGAGACCACCTGGTTCTTAAATTTTGGTACCTCACAAGCACAAGGATTGGTGGTTGTCTTGGCTTTAGGTGAGCTGTTACCTGCTGAAATATGCAAAATGGAAGCTTCAGTTCAAGGAGATCTTAAGTTTCTTGATATCACAGTAGTAGTGTTGAAGAAATGCAGTTCTCACCTTTAGAAAAACTCTTTCAGTGGGTTAGAATTGATACTGGTCTTCACTCGAAAAAAATACTGGTCTTCACTCAAAAAAAAGACATTATGAAAGAATGGAGACTGCTCACTTCTGTCTTGAAGCAGGAGACTTCTGGTCCCAGGGCTTCAAAAATATTCAGAAGTGATTTAAAGTTAAAAGGGAAGAAAAAAGTCAGTGGACCATGCTAGCTCGAAAGAAACAGAGATGATGAGTTTAAATTGAAAATTTCTGTTATCGGTGCTTATGGCATGCTTCTCATGTGCAATGCCCAGGTACCTGGTGGCTAATGGTGTGCTCACTTGTGTGACAGCTCATGGAGGAGGTTATTGCCCTCAGTTTTTATTCAAAATTTCCTGTTAGACATGCTCTTTCCTGGAAGACTTAGATTTTCAGATAGAAATATTATAGAAGTGCAAAATCTTGATTGTACTACCACCCCCACAGAGAAACTCTTTGAGAGTGGTTGGCTTTTTGATGTTTAATATATGTGTTGTTCTTACTTGCTAGAATAAAACAAGGACTTAAAGGAATTTTACTACCTATGCAGAGAACAATCAAGTGCTCTTCAGTGGAAGACAGTAGCAATGGGTTGGCATCGCATTGGGATGGAAGATGAGTGGGTTCCATGGGTCCCTGCTTTCCCATAGTGATGATGAAGTCCTATGATTAAACACACTTGGTGTTTTGAGTAAGGAGCATTCTTGACAGGAGAGGCAGGTGGAGTTGCATAATTGATACTTTCTGCTCTTGTTTTATGAAACTAAGACTGCTGCTTTCTAGCCACATCTGAGAATAGGAATAGCAAGCACCGATATGCCAGCACTGGAACAAAGACTTGTTACATCAGCTCTTCCTTTTCTCCTATCAGTACAGGCTTATTCTCTGCAGAAATGTCTTTCTCCCCTGTAGCTTTGGATGTGCAAATTGATCAGTCTTACGTAACTTCCTACAAAAGACTGTTCAGTGGCCCCAAGTGCAGCTTGGGTTTATCTTCGTTTTCACATTGAAGTTGTTTTTAACTCTGTGTATTTACTGATTGGGTGATTCTTTGTATAAAGTAGTTCTTTCTTTTGTCAGCCAAGCACCTTCTTCCATATGTTCTTTAAAACCTGTTTCATTTAGGAATCCAAGCAACCTTTTCTTTTTTAATTATTTTTTATTAATGCACCATTTTTTTTGGCTATTACTACTTCTTGTGCATTTGCAGCTGGAAGGGGAATAGTATTTTTTAGCAAGAAGGTGTCTCCCAGGGCAAACTGAAATTCCTAGCACCTACAAAATTTTAGGTTTGAGTTACTCATATCTTTCTGCATAAACGTGTCCTGCATTCATGAGTTTACAGCCTTTTGCATGTATTTTTCCCTCTAGGAACGAGCTGGTCGTCACTGCGGGGCTCTGAGAGTCTTGAACTCATACTGGGTGGGTGAAGATTCCACTTACAAGTTTTTTGAAGTGATCCTGATTGATCCATTCCATAAGACCATCAGGCGGAACCCTGATACCCAATGGATCACCAAGCCAGTCCACAAGCACAGAGAGATGCGCGGGCTGACATCAGCCGGGCGGAAGAGTCGTGGCCTTGGCAAGGGCCACAAATTCCACCACACCATTGGTGGCTCACGTCGTGCTGCCTGGAGAAGACGCAATACCCTGCAGCTGCACCGTTACCGTTAATGCTTGTAAACGTAACGATCTAATAAAGCTGATGCGGGTTGTTGAATTTAACAAGTGCTTCTGATGCTTCTTGCTTTGTGTGGAGAAGTGCAGAATTCTCCAGCAGTTCAGCTGTTTCCGTATTTTAAAAGGCTTTTGAAAATGCAGTTTGATATTTGTGAAGGTTGTAGGCCCTGAGCATTGCATTCTCTGGTGAGTTTCACTTCTGATGAGACTGAAAAGACAAGTGCAGTGTGAATTGAAAGCCTTGTGGCTTGTCCATGTTCTTTTTTCTGTTGGTCTGGGTATAGTTCTTCACTGTTCATAGGTTAGAGTGTCTGTCCTGTGCTTACACTGAAGACCAGCTTTGTTCTTGTGCAATGAGATGTAAAGTGAAACTGCTAGTTTATTTTTTTTTAATAGGTGATTAAATGCTAATGGCAATTTTGTTTTTCAAGTTCTGATTTTTGTATGTCTTCAGCATGAAGCGAGCTCTTGAGCCTGTGTTGTCTGCAAACATTGGCTAAATTGCCTAAGCAGAGGATGGAAAGGTAAGGCTTGCTCCTTAAAGCGCACAGTATTTTAAATATGGACGCTTCACAGATACACAGTTGAATAATAAGATATTGACTGTAGGGTAGGTATTACTTTATTTGTGCAATTTTCCAGGCTATTCATTTTTTCATTTTGTGGAGACTGCTTTTTAGATCTTCCTTTTGATACCAGAAAACGTTTTTCTTGTCTTAGAGCTGCATTCTGATTTACTCTGCCTGGTTAGGTGGTAGGAAAAAATCACATTTGGATGACAGACAGTTGTAATCGTGGATGCATGTATTACAGGCTACGTTTTGTGAAATTGCAGTGTGACCTTTCAGCGTGAAGTCAGCTTGTGCATAAATGCTGACAGAAGAATAATTGCGGTTTCTGGTGAATTGGCTTCACGGCTGTCCCAGCTTCCACAGATTTTTAGCACATCCATTGGGTAATGATAGGAAAAAAGACTGATGGAAGGCCCCAGAAGTAGCATTGTCTTCCTGGAACTTCGACTGGGGGTGTGGGGGGTGTCTTCAGTGACACTTGTCTGAGGTTTCCCCGTGGTCCTGTATCTTTCTGAATGTTAGAAGAGGGGAGGCGGGAACGCTATCCCCTCTAAAGTGTATTGAAAGGTGCTGGTGAAAGGGCAGCTGAATAAGGAATTTGAAGGGGAGCTCTAGGTATGTATGGCTCTTGGGGAAACGGGATTGCCTTAGCATCTTCTCACACTTAAAGTAGCTTATACCCTCTTACAAAGTGGTATGGATTGGAAGGAGGGGAGATTGCAGCGCAATATTTGTGGGAAGAGGAAAGGCAAATTATCTTTTTTTGTTAGTGTCTGTATTTTAAAAAGGCAAAACACTGAAGGAATTTGTTTGGGATTGTTAGCTTGGGAAACCAGGCTTAAGGGTTATGTGATCTTCTGCCTTTCCTATGTGATGATTTTTGAATCTGGTTTTGCAAATTTAACAGTTTGCAAGTCTGTGTTCCTGAAGAGCTTGGTGAAAATCAGTTACCTGAGATAGTAGTCCTAGTGAGAGGCTGTTACTTGGAGCTCAGCCCTCCTTATGCACCAAGAGGCTGCCTGAAATGTGGATGCTAAGCTGTAGCTGAAGGGGGGCAGGGGAAGAGAAAACACCAGGAAATTCACTAGTGAAATTTATTAACGCACAGAGGAATCCAGTAATCTGTTTCCAAGCCATCTACTTGGCTCTGCTTGCAGGCCTGATTATTTCTCAGTCTGAACAGGCACATTTTATATGTAATTAAAAGAGCTGTCTGGTTTCTAGGCAAGGCAAAGCAAGTACTGTGGTTAAACTGCAGAGAAATGGGGCTGCACTGTACCAGCCTGCTTTCAGCCTGGTGTCAGGTGCTGTTGAAAACAGTTGACTGGAAGCTTATATGAGGCTGGATTTCACTTTTGTTTAAGCCACCTAGATTAACTAATTGCTTAGCTTTTGGTGAAAGGCGAGGACCTGGCAATTAACTCTGCCGCTGTTAGAGATTGCTTCTGTCCTGAAGGGTGGGATGGGTTAAAACAGATTCTGTGATTTCATGTATTCTTTAGATAAGCAAGTAGTAAACTCTCTTCCACAGAGCTCATAGAAGTTCTCAATACCTGGCAACACTAGCTAAGTTGAAAAGTACAGGCTCCCTAATCAACACTGAATGTAATTGCTTCCTTACATCGTCTCCGAAGCATTGAGAGTCTCTGCAAGGCAGCTGCGCACATGGGTGTAATGCCTGCGGTAGGCACAGATGCCGATGGAGGGAGCGGCTGGCTCCTTTCTTGCAGCAGAAGGTCATTGAGTGTCACTGATGATTTTGTGGGGGGCTCTTAGAATGAAGTAGTTAACGATGGAGGAGAGTAATGGCTCAATTTGCTACCTTATCTCTGTCCTTGTGATGCCACAGTTATTCTCTAGCCTTGACCCAGTGACAACCGTGACTGCATGGTGAGCAGTCCAATCCAGCTAATGAATTAAAAAGTTAAACTCTAAAACTAGAGCCTGATTCCTACTCTTTTATCTACTTGCTCTCCGAGATGGGGAGAAAACGTCTTTTTTGCCCTTGTATGGCTCTTTCCTTCTGCAGCACACACAGGTCTAAGTTCTGAGAGTATCAAGCCAAAATACCCAGAGTGATGGAAACACTGCTTCAGCCACAAAAAAAAGCAATTTGGATTTGAATTGGAGGCTCTTTTCTGGGGCTTTTGAGCAAGCACCAGCTTTTTGATCCAATCCTTTTCAAGTAATTGCTTGAAATGTAAAGCTGTATAAAAGGATGGAGAGCCTGTGGGTTGTTCTCTTCATGTGTCAAGGTTCTGAATCAGCCTCAATTTAATAATTGCGCACCGAGTGTTTAGATTGCAAAGTCTAGCTCCCTAAAGTTAGGAAGTGCCTGAGCTACGCTGCTTATGCAACCTTTAATTCAGTGGCTATCCTGCTTTTACCCATCGTGCCAGAAGAGGCCTCTGGCAAAGCCCCTTGTCACTGCCTAAAATTTAAGAGAGCCTGCTTTTCTTCGGTATCAAGTCATGTTCAATGATATCATACAATTAAAGGCTCTTATGTAATGAAGATGACATTTAATCTCATTAAATACTGTCAACTCTCCCGTCATTCAGGGAAATGGAGAGCTAGGTGTCCTGGAGATCAGGGAGCTCAGCGGGAGCAGATGAGTGATTAAATTAAGCCTGGCTCTGTTAAGATCAACACTGACTGAGATCATGCTCTCAGGTGGAAAACAGCTCACAGGTGGAAAACAGCTCTCTTCTGAGCCTGCTCAGGTCTCCCCGCTTTGCTTTCCTAGTACCAGGCTTTAGAAAAGAAATTTGCTAGTTCATCTGTTGGACCCTAGCTGGCTCCTTAGGGGTTGTCCAGCCTGTATCAGGTTGCCAAAGGGCTGCGGAGGCACGCCTCAGGCAGGCACCGGTGTTGACTGTCCATGTGCAAGTTGAGAAGTTCCTGTGGAAACACAAGAATTGAGAGGCACCTTGAAGCAGGGTGGGAAAAAAAGAGGACAAGTCAGCTGGCTTCCAGCAAGGCTTGTTAGTATCCTGGTGCTGTCTGGTGACAGGAAGGTTTTTGCAGAGGAGGTGACAGCTGGCCAGGATCCAGCAAGGATCAGCAGCTGAGTAAGCGTGTTGCAGTCCCCACAGTGCAAAATTGGCTGGACCCAAGTCTTCTCAGCACGGAACTAGCAGCGTGTCTCTGGTGCCGCTCTGCAACCCCAGCGCACCAGGCAGCGGCCGTGCTTCACCAGACCCAGAGCTGAGGGAGAGGTGTTGGTTAGTGCTGTGAACCATAGGCTGTGCAAGGTGCTATGTCCAGCCTCAGCCCTCCGTCTCCCAGGCCTCATCACCAGGCTCTGTGTCAACAGCCGGAACAGCAGGCACAAACCAAGACCCTGTTACTCCCCGCGTTGCGTTCACACGTGCAAGGAAAATGAGTCGCCGTCCTCAGAGAGCTCATATGCCAGGCGGAGGAAGTAGCTCATTAGTCCGGTGTTCACTCATTCATTTATTCATACGTTTTATTTCCAGCATTGTTTTTCTGTGACTAACAAGCAATTATTTGAACCCTTTCCTTGTATGAGAATTGTGGCCCTTCAACTCGTCTGCTGTTACAATCCACCTGCCTCTCTCACCGGTTTCATGATTAGCAAGATAAGTCTGGATAGCAAGTTACATAACCTTTATAAAGTGTTTCGAGCTTTGTATTTTCAGTTGGTTCAGAGCTATATACAAAAATGTTGTCTTATAAGTTGCGATGTAGTTTGCAACTGTTTGGACAGCAGTTTTGTCAATGCACACTAAAAGCTGTAGTAAAGCTTTTAAGAAAAATAGAAAAATTTGTATTGTTTTCACTTTGTTTACAAGTTATTGCTACAGGTGTAGAAGAACACCTGCTTACAGTCTTTTTTTTTTACAGAAAAAGATGCAAAGTAAGATTCATCTACTGAAGAAAAGTCAAAGACAGGTAAACTAGTTAATATTTATAAATTCAGGAAAAGAGGTGAAAAGAAAAGCAACTTTCATGTTGGTTTTTTTACTAACTTTATGCATATGTTATTTATACATGATACATGATTCAATTGGCTCTATTCAGTCTGGAGAATGTAGTTCCCAATCTTAATGTAGGTAGTTTTATTTCTGATAGATGCCTGGTTGTCCGTTCTTAATAGAGATTAAAACCCCATATAAATCCAATAGTGAGATATTAAGATTTTCATGTTAACACTAATGATTTGTGCTGGGGAGATGATTGTCGCCCTTTATGTGGGATACGTGTTCCAGATTATACTTGTCGCTTGGCTTTTGAGCACTCTTCTACCCAAAAAGCAATTTTAAAGGAACAATTGTACCATATGTACTTGAAAGGACATTGTAGAGAGGTTGGTGCTGGTCTCTTCTCACAGGTAATTAGGGACAGAACCAGGGGGAAGGGTTTCAAGTTGCAACAGGGCAAGTTTAGGCTGGACATTAGGAAGAAATTCTTCACAGAAAGAGTGGTCAGACACTGGAACAGACTGCCTAGGGAGGTGGTTGAGTTGCCATCCCTGGATGTGTTCAAGTGTCGCTTGGATGTGGTGTTGGGTGATATGGTTTAGGGGTGAACTTGTAGTGTAGGGTTAATGGTTGGACTTGATGATCCCAAAGATCTTTTCCAATCTGAATTGTTCTATGATTCTATATTCAATGAAAATACAAAATAAATTAATTACCCTAATGGATTACATGAGAAATACAATTCTTTGGTTTATGTTGCTGAGAAGGAAAAAAAGGAGAAAAGAAAACAACCCACTGTGAACAACTGAATCACTGTTCTTACTCTTGAGGCTAAAAGAAAAACTCTGCTATAATTATTTTTGTTGGAAATACAAGAAATATAAAATTATGGAAAATGTATGCCACACACACTTTCTGTTTTCTGCAGTGATGATGCCATCCATTTAGAACTGCAAACCTCTCTAATGAATGCTGTTGTCTTCTAGTACGTGCCATTCTGGTAACATTCTGAAGTTCTCATTTATTTTAAGAAAAATAATTGGAAGTGAATTCCAGAACTGGAATTTTGTCCAGATCATAATGAACACTGACAGTTGATGGGTTTTGCAGGTTTTGCCAATTGTCCTAAAATCATATTAATTGCATTATAGTTCAAATATTGAGTTATATGTTCCTTTCATAGGCACTTCATAATAGAAGTAAAAGCTGAAGGAATTTTGTCATGTGCAGAGGAGGGAGACAGAGAACCAGGGAAGTGATTGCCTTCCATCTTTCCCCACTTTTCCCCCTGACATGGTAGCCCTGCATCAGCTCTGTCCACACCTACCAGCCAACCCAACCTGACTGATCTCGTTTCTTCTGGGTTTATTACAGCCCAGTGCAACAGGCTGCTGCTCACTGCTGACTCAGTCCTTTCTGTAGCTGCTGCTGTTCAATAGCATCAAGATTGCTAAAGTAGCAGTCGTTTGGGTTTGTGAAAAATGAGCTTTGTGTGCCAGCGCTGTTGACAGAAGAGCTGTCTGTCAGGCATGCTGTGAAGGAGAAGAGGTGGGAGAGCAGTAGATCTAAGTTGGCCAGCTCCGAGATGGGAGACTTCCTAATTCAAAGATAGACCCAGTGTAATGTGTCCCGCTGAGATCTGTCACCCAGGACCAGATTAAGACTTGGCATTGCCTCAAAGAGGGAAAAAAAAAAAAAAAGGCGTGAGCTAATTGAGCCCCTGGCTCTGGTGACAAGAGTGGGGATACAGGGTTTGGCAGTGCCTGGCCTCCCACCACGTGAACAGCTGTGCAGGGCCAGTCCAGATGTCTCATGGGCTTGGTGTCCAGCGACCAGTGGTGGCTGTTTGAAGAAAGGCTGGTGAGAGCAAGTCCAGACCCACACATAGCGTCTCAGGTTCTCTGGAGAGCAAGTTCAGGATTTCCTCACACCCTGCTTGCCCTCGGACTGTCCTGCTCAGTAACTGCAGTGGGACCTGCGTGCCAGCAGTCACCCAAGGACAGCCGCGAGCTGCGACATCCAGAGCTAGCTGGGAACTCCCACAGGGCTTCTGGCTCAGCAGGAGCACAGGATGGATCCGTACATGGGATGGCATCTGAAGGTAGACAGAGAGAAAATGATTGCCTTGACTCATGGGTGTCTCCTGTAATTTGAAATGGGAAGTGGAAATATAACCTGTTTTGATGGTCTGCTCCTGGAAGCTCACTGAACCGGAGACTTGCCAGATGACTCAGAGGAAGACGGTTGCTCGCTGGGAACTGCTGTATCAAAGTTTTGGCAGGATTATGTAACAAGCGGTTTGTCCTTCAGCGCTGACAATGTGCCTTCTCTGCACGACGGATGCTTACGATTGACCAGTTCTGAGGAATGGCAATAAAACGAAATGGCAAGTGCCCGGAGGCATCTTCAACATGCGGCTGAGCTCCTGCCCAGAACAGAACTCTTCTTTGTTTCTAGACACTGTGATACAGTTGTTGAGGAAGCAAAGATACAATTTCACTGCTAGCCTTGCGGTGCCACCCGTTCCTTTGCAGTGGTCCCCTTTAAGTTGTGTTTGGCACCCGGTACCTCGCTCTGTTTAGTAAAAAACGTAAAGGTAATTGTGGAGAATGTAACAGTTTCTTTGCACTTAAAATCGGTAAGGTTCAGAGAGCAATCTTTTGACTTTTGCGGAGCTGGGGCAAAGCTGGCTTCCTTTGTGTATTTCAATTTTGCTCTGTCTCTTTCAGTGGTTCTCCTGGAAAAGTTTGTGCTGGATTGAGTGTTGGCGAAGATTGTCAGTGTTTGTAGCTGGAGCTTACGAAGATTCATCCTATCCTTAAAAAAAAAAAAAAGAAAGTATTTGCTATCTCCTAGTTCAGAAACGGGAATGCTCTTTTTTGATAATGTCTGGTATCACCTTTTGGAGGACATAATTGATTGTGGCAGAGTTCCAAGAGTATTTTCAGTTCTTGGGGCTGTGTTTGAGACCGTAGTTGGGAATCACACGTATTCACTGATGGTCACGTAACAATAGATGAAGTGACCATGATAATTTTTATTAAAGCTATAAGTGCCTCACCAGCAGGTTTTGTTGGTTTGCCTGTGATAACTAGAAGGCAATGAAAGAACTTGCTCCATTTCTTATTTGTAAGGGTTTAGAGCAGAAATTTCTTACGCTGACTTAGTGTAGAGAGACAGTTTTGCCGCATGCGCAGCTGGTAGCCAAATGTGACTAAAGCATGCCTGTCTGTGCTCATAAGGCTGACGACATCCAGCTCTGTTTCCATCACATCAGATATGAACAGTGCCTTAATAGGAATATCGTTGTGTCAGGAGCAATCTGGGCAAGTTGCTGAGGCATAACACAGGAAGGCCCAAGGTGCAGGACAGCCAGAGAGGTCACTATTTCCACCACTTGTACAAGTGCCAAAACTACCAGTGTAGATTAGTCTGGATCCACAACAATGTTTGTACAGGGAGATATCCCACAGACATATTTCAAGACCTTACGAGCATAATCTGGATCTTACACCGCTGTTAAAGGATTATAACTCTTTGGCTTTCAGTAGAGTTATTCGAGATTTATCTGGAATCCAAGTTATTTTAAGAAGTGTTGCGTATAGGCAAAATAGTTTGAATACCTCAGGTTTGTTTCTAGTAAGCTTTCACTCTTGCTACCAATGCCTTGCATAGGATTTTATGAGAGAAACTACATTTGTTTTAACAGTTAAGTTTTTATAGCTGGAAGCAATTTTCTTTAGTGTAACATTTCAGAAGCCCTTTATGGCTAGCAATATTTCATTGAATGCCTGAAGATTTAGACCTGCTGCATGACTTTATCATGTATAAAGCTTATTATCTGACATAATTTGGTGCATAGCAGGCTTATTTATTTAAAAGGTCACACAATCATATTTCACCACTGGTAATGGCATTTTTATCCATTTAATAGGTTTATCCTAAAGCATATTTATTCCTAATGCATTTTACTCTGAAGCCAGTTAATAACTTTAACTCTTCAGGCTCTTAGCAGAATAGAGAAGCCAGCATTTCGGAACAAGAATTTGACAAGTTGGGCCTAATTCAGGAGGACACAAGGTCTGATACGGTGTTCTATGCATTATGTCTTGATACAGCTCAGCACCTTGAAGCATTAGGTCTTAAATCATTTTTGACCTCCAAGACAACATGAGATAATGATCAGGAAAAAAAAACCCCACTGCGCTATATACAGCTGCTGAAAGTCTGAAGCTGTCTTGGCCCTTGCATTGCCAGCTGTCCTTTGAGTAGTGGTGTATAATCATTCTTAGGGACAAAATATGTTTTACTTTATTCCCCAGATGCATTTTACTGATTTGAATATAGTTGCTTTTGTTTTCCCTGGATGTAAATAGGCAGTCCTCTCTCTCGAGGCCAATGCACGCAGATCAGTGCCACCTGTAACGAAAGGCTCTTCTACAGTCTTGGGCTATTTAGGACCCAGATGCAGATGTCATTTGCCTCTGTTCATAGAATTATAGAATTATAGAATATTAGGGGTTGGAAGGGTCCTCGAAAGATCCTCTAGTCCAACCCCCCTGCCAGAGCAGGATCCTCGAGGGCATCCACACAGGAACGCATCCAGGCAGGTTTTGAAAGTCTCCAGAGAAGGAGACTCCACAACCTCTCTGGGCAGCCTGTGCTAGTGCTGTCACCCTCACAGTAAAGAAATTTTTCCTTGTGTTGAGGTGGAACTTCCCAAGTTCCTTGTTCTACTGCTGGGCACCACTGAGA
>NW_009720829.1:0-333 GCF_000703405.1 Apaloderma vittatum
CTGGATGGTTGTGAAGAAACATAAAAGCTCCGACTCCAGCTCTCCCCCTGAAGGAAAAGCTATTCGTAGCCATGGAGCAGTGCGCCCAGGAAGACCACCTAGTCCAACGGGACTATGTCCTTCTTGTGTTGGGGGCCATAGAGCTGAGCACAGCACTGCAGGCGAGATCTCACGAGAGCTGAGGGGCATAATCACCTCCCTCGACCTGCTGGCCACCCGTCTTTCGATGCAGCCCAGGATACTGTTGGCTTTTTGGACTGCCAGTGCACCTTGCTGGATCATGTTGAGTGCTTCATCAACAAGCAACTCCAAGCCCTACCACGCCTGTATTTG
>NW_009720830.1:0-15250 GCF_000703405.1 Apaloderma vittatum
TGGTTACATATTGTAACCCAAGACAGTTCCCCAGATGGAGACTGGGCTGACTGTGGCTGTCAGTAAGAAAACACCTGTTGTAGCTGCTGTGCAGGTTCATATTTGGCAACACCGTGGTTTGTACCACAGCCTGTATTGGTTGGAAATAAGACACACATTTGGAAAAAGTCTTTTTTCAATAGGGCAGTCAGAGGCACCGTGTTTCTATTAGAGACGATGCATTTTCCTCTCAAGCATTTATTGCTTCTGCCTTTCAATGCACAATTGAGGTCTTCTCATTGAGGATGGTATTTACAATTTTAGACCACGAGTTTTTTCTAATCAACTCATAAAACTCTCTGTATGTAGCACTCTGCCTCAACCTAATTAGACAAGGAAAATATTCTTTCTGTTCCCACATATGAAGGGGGAAAGGGCATAATAAACTAAATACATTTTAACAAACTAAGAATATGACTCTGAAAATAGACCTTAGACCACTTCTTAGTGCAATTCTCTTTAAACATGCACAGCCTGCTTGGTAATTAACTTTAAACCTTTTGTCAACATTTTTTCCATGAAAGTGGTTAAATTGATTAATGAAATTTTGTTTGCTGAAATAAAATTGTAAAGCAGGTATTTGAAAGCTAATATATACAGGGAACAATATTGCTTTTCATATTTTCTGACTTGCAATTATACTTCCAAAGTAAGAATCAAATACAAGATGAAAGAATTTGCTGACAATTTTTGGTCTCTGTTCCTTCTTCACATTGTGTGAAACGTGACAGTTCACTAAGAGCTCCACAAGAACCTCTCCTGTATTACTTACAATAAGCCAGATAACAATTGTTAGTACTCTTAATTTTCTATACAAAATGCTTTCTTCACTCATTTACAGCAGTGAAAAGTTACTTTGTCTCTCTTCAAGGACATGTCTCTTGACAGGTCAAGACTGCAGTGGCTGCAGCAGTCACTATCATGACAAAAATGTACATGAGAGGTAACTTGAGTAACCCAAAGTGCTTAGACCCAGCCTTGGGTCATGACAGCTCTGTTTCCTCTGTACTGCCTGCGTGACTGGCATCACAGCTCCAAGAACCTGGTCAGCACCACCAGCTTTTGGGTTTCGCTTCTTGGGACAGCAAAATCATAGAATCATAGAATCATAGAATGGCCTAATGTCCCTGTGTTTCATATGGTGACAAGACAACTTCCTCCACAGAGGATTCATTGAACCTTTGCAAGAAAATCTGTCATCAAGTACATGAGGTAAGTATTTGCTTTTTATATATTCATCCAGAAATCTTCCCCCATGCGTGCCATTTTCCCACCTGGCTTTCCTCGCTAAAAAGCAAATGTCTGCAATATTATCATGTTTTAACTGGCAAAGCATCAAGCCCCAGCGACCCTCATTTCAGATGTGAAAAACATGATGAAAAATAGAGACCTGTGTTCTGGTTTTCTTTTGCTCTGCAATTAAAACCTGTTAAAATGGTGGGATTTTCTCCCTGTTGAACTCCAACACAGAAAATCCAATTTATGCAGCAGGTGAGCAGCCTGATGCCACTCTGTGGAGACCAGTCAACTCCCCTTTCCCTTCTCATGACCCATGAATGAAATAGATGTTCTCCAGCGTAAATACCAGGTGTCTACCTATACAGATAAACATGAGCTGATCTGGCAACAGGCAATCTAAATGGAATGCGTAACTGCTGAGCTTTCATTGGGGTCTTTTCCCCCAGAGCAGGCACTGATCTGGGCCTCTTATCCCTTGGGCAGCCCCTCTGGCCCTTGGTCAGTCAGGTCTTCCGCGACAGGGAGAAAAAGCCTCTCTGGGACCCTTGTCCTGTTCCAGCCTGGCTGAATTGGCATGCAAGCTGGAAAGGCGCTGGCTGGGGGAGAGGAAGGAAGACTGACAGGTAGAGAGTAACCACGTGAGCCTCATTTCCTTTGGAAAGCAAGCTCGGCAAAAAGTGTGCAGGTCTTTTTTTTTTTTTTTTCCTAGAGGGATTTCTTTCTACAGCTGCTAGAAGCCTCAAGAAAAACTTTGGCCATCTTGGACTCTTTTCACTTTACAGTCTGAGTGCTTATGTGCATATTTAAGTCTTACTGTACATAGGCATAAGTGATGGGTTGAACCAGACCCTTAGGACTCAAGCGTGGTTGGATGCTGGTCTGCCAGGAGAGCAGCTGTGAGGGTGTTTTCCTCTGATGGAGCAATGGGCTCCCTCTCTGTGGGTGCAGCAGCCCCTCAGTACCCCAGGGTGGGGTGCTCGCCCAGAGCCCAGCCTACCAACCTCCTCATAGAGGCTACGAGAAAGGCTCCCACTTCTTCAAAAGAGCAAAGGCTGTTGCCACAAACATCAGGGTAATGCATAATGCTTGCAAAAGTGCCTGCTGGAGGAGCCAGGCAGAAGAGATCATGTTGTACTTTTACTTCAAAATTCTTTTTATTTTTACACGTGCATGAAAGACAGAAATTTAGTGTTTATTTTTGACCCCACCCAACTTCTACTTGTGAAGGGTGGGTATAATACAGACAGCACAAACCCACAGGCAGTACAGCACGTACATGAAAAAGGCTGTGGGACTGAGCTGGAGACGCAGAGGGGCAGTGACACCGCTGAAGGGGTGAGCAGGGACCCTTGGTGGGCTCAAAGCCAACACTGCCTGAGGCAGCTGCACAGACCTCACACCCAGGTGGCTTGAGCAGGGCTGGGCTGGGCATCCCATCCGTCCTGCTCAGCCAGCCAACAACCTCCAGGAGCGATCAGTCCAGGAGGACTCTGCAGAGCTTCTCTCTTTTTTGCCTTGACCGGGAAGATACATTTAACTTCTGTGCTAACCGTAAACAAGAAGTGGAGTTTCGACACAAGCTCTTCAGCATAATGAAGCCAATCATGCCAAGTTCAAGATGTCTAGTACACTCTCCCTCCCGAAGTGGAATGCAGCTTTGGAAGGGCAGCACCTTGTCATAAAACAAGCTATTGTTGTCTGTGTTTGAGTGCAAGCAGATTCATGATGAATTAGCTTTTTATGAATGCCTCTTTTCATCCCTTCCTTATCCCTCACCTGTGTCTTGCTTTTAAGACAGATGGTGTAACTTCCTTTGCAACTTCAGTTCCCCTTGCTTACTGCTCACCTTGCCGCTGGGGATCACTCCCAGGTAGGGCAGCTCATAAAGAAATCTTTCCTTACAATTGCTCGGTGACATGTGCAGCCTATAAACAATCCAGCAGTGTTGAATAAGGAGCTAATTCAAGCCGGTGACCCTTCAGCATGAACTGAATACACTGAATAAAGACAGCTGGGTTATAGGTTTTGCTACTTTTGTAAAACATGCTTTAAATTAAAATAAATACTGAAATGTGAACTTAAATATGATCCAAACCAAAACTCATGTGGAGTAGAAGTATGAATTCCCAGATACACAAGACTAGCAGTTGGCTACTTAAAGTGGGTAAGTAAATCAGTCAGAAATTGTTGTCTGAAGATTCAAATGCATAATGTAAAGAAATTAGATGCATTACAGAAGATCCTTCTTCGGTCTTACTCTGTTCCAAATTCATTGTTCTAAAATAATATTTCAAAGTTTCTCTTTCTGAAAGCAAAGATGAGTGTAATTTGCAATATTTTTCCGCCAAGAGCATATGCAGTTCCTCAGGACTTGTATCATTAGGATTGTGTTAAAAAAGCCTGTATACTGCAGAGTCAGGATATTTTACAGTATGGAGCCCTGTTAAAAGACAAACATTTCTTCCCCCCCGAAGGTCATGAGAACTGTTTTCCACAGATCTCTGCCCAGGAGTTTCTAGTTAAATGGCAGCCATTTTATTAAAATGTCTGTTTTCTGTCAAGGAAACTTAGCACATCTTTAACTGTCAGAAGAGGCTATACAAACATATGCTACAGCAGAAAACAGAATCCATATACATTTTCTAATAACATGCTCTGACTTCACTGATAAAGAGAAGTTTATCAAGTCCCGGAGTTACCGCTGTCATCATTAAGGAGCCTTGCACTCGGCCACAGCTGACCAAGAAGAATTATTGCAGGAACAATATTATCTCTACCCTCACCTTAGGGTTAGGCTGTGGTACATGCCGTTGCATTTGTTATTACTGTTTTATTTTGAATAGCAGGAAGATAGGGAGTATCTTTTCTTAACTGCAAAAAACAATCAAGCCAAGAGCTTGGAGTCAGACCTTGTGGGGTCCCTTCCCACATCAGTACAAAGTCACTTCTTCACCCCAGCAAGTCATGGAGCTGCTCTGTCCTTCCTACACTGAGGCTTACAAACTCCATCACCACATCTGGGCATGTCTCTGGCCTGAGGTCCCTACTGGGATTAGCTTCTTACGTGCTTGCTTTCTTTTACTCTCTCTTCCAGTGTATACAATGATTTGAATTTCCTAACAATGCACACATGTTAATATACATTTAAGAGAAGGTAACATCAAAGAAACAGAGTTTATACTGAGGGCAGAAGGCAATGAGGTATTTCCTGGGGAAGTTCACGCTACGGTCTTAAAGCTGCTGAACGTTGTTGTTTTGAGGAGTTAAATCTTTGGTAACCTTAGGAGTTTATGTAAGCTTATGCTGTGTGTGGTGTTCTTTAACTGATATTTAGTATGCAGTATGAGCTATTTTGCTGGGATTTGTGTGGCAACCCAGTGACAGGAGAGCAGAATACATACTGAAAATTTATGGTACACAAACGTTTCTGAAGTTCACACTTGAGAAGGCAATGCTCTGCAGTACAGCACAGGCACCCTTTGATATACACTGCCCTGAGGCTCTCTGCTGAACCCACCTTTGGCAGCTTTTGCTGTCAGGCCAAAAATTGTTGCCCTTTGAGTTTGTATAGCGATTCAATAAAGCCTAAATACCAGTTAAGATGCTAACACAGTATAAATATTTACTGCTGTTACTGGGTTTGAAAGACAACTACTAAGTTTGCAGTTCTGGATAGCTGGAGCTGGAAAATGATGTCCTGCAACTGCTCAGATATCCAGGAAGCAGCAGAAGAGAAAGCAGAAAAGATGGGAGAGGGCCTGGACTTCAACACAGGTCTGGAAGAAGTTCCAGCCAGGGACCCACTTGGTTTGTACAGACTGTCAAGAGACATGACCTGACCGTGAGATGAACAGGCAGAGAAAGTAGGGTCAGGCTCAAAGCATGGAGAAAATCATGGAGAAAACAGAAAGAGAAGCAGGAGTACGCAGAAGCAAAATTGATGAGCTACTGACGGAGAGAGCACTCAAACATCGTTCTATTGATGGCCAGGTTCCAGGTGCTGTGTTTAAGATAAGATGAAGCCATTTGCAAGGAGAGGCATGCAGGGATATATAGCCTGAGGTAGAGAGAGCATTTTAGCACCACAGCAGGGGGGCAGTTTTGTAATCCTGCCTGATATTTCATATAAAAAAGCTACACACTCCCTCGGTACTTTACATGGTACTATATGAGGGACACACAAGGAAATCACGAAACAGAAAAAGCATTAGAAGGAGACAGATGGAGCTGCCTGGTTGGAGAACAAAACAAAAGACCCTATGAATAACATGGATAAGATGCAAAAGGAAGCAGAAAGCCTGGAGAAGTTGGAGGACGCATGCAAACTAGGATACAGAGAGCTTGGAGAGCAGGCCAGGCAGGGCACTGAAAGCTGCCACGTTGCATATCAAGTGGGACCCCTCACCAGTATGTCATGAAGCTTATTTCTTCTCTAGGGGACTAAGGAACTGGATGACACCCGCAGCCCAGCATCTCCTGTGGAAGAACAGCCAGAAGCCATGGCCAAGGAGAAAAGAAGCCTGAGACTGACGTTAGAAAAGATGTTGCAAGGAGAAGTTTCCCCAGGAGCAAGGTGATATGTTCTGTCTCATGGCCTCAGAGTTTAGAATCTTCCCATTGCTCTCTCGATTTTATTTAGTTTAACACTAGAATGCAAGCAGTTATTGGTTTTCAAACCAACATTTATTCCTCATATTTGAAAATCTCTTTAGAGCAATACTGCCTTCTCACTGATTTCTGCACCAGATAAAATCTATTCCAAAGTACAGAAACTATCAAGTATATGTATTGTTATTTCTTCAGTGTCAGGAATTCCCACTTTTCCTCTAATTTCCCATCTCAAAGTTGCATTGTTCTAGCTGGAGAAGAAGTTATTTCAGGATTAGTTACAAGAAACCTCTGAGATGATTGCTGATTGAGACATAACCCACCCCTGTTTCCCCAGCATGCTGATCTTACATGTCATGCTCTCTTTTTATTATTTAACATATTTTCTTTTTCTGTTAGGAGATGTACTCATATTTTATACTGACATTATATATTCATGGAGATACTTTCCTAATGCTCTGCATGGAGTTTTTTGATTCTTGTTGTTATCTATGAAAATTTTCATCTGAAGTTATTGGCTTGTTTCATTTGGCATCTCCATTTGGGAAAGGGCCAGGCAAGGAAGTGATAAATCCATCAGATTAAGACAGGAAACCCTGTGATTTCAGAGCTGCTCATATCTTGTTAGAAGTTGCTTTTCCCTTTGGCTATTCCATGCTAACATCCTTTCATGGAATAGTTTCTCTATTCACATTATTAAAACATGCCATAAAATGTTTATTCATCAAAACCTGCCTGGAATAGGTCTATTCTTGCCCATTATATACTCTTAACACATTTACACAGCACCCAAGACAGCAGACCTTAATGGGGCGTGGGGGCATGACTGTATAGTAAACATAACATAGTAATAACAGCTTTACAAAAAGAGTGGATCATTCATCTAATTGTTATCCTGCTTATGAACTATTTTGCCTGGAAGATACTATGTCAATCACGAGTACCACCTTGCATGTATATGTTCCTAACATATTTCTATAGCATCTTTCCTCCTTTGCCCAAGGCACAGTGGGAACGAGCAGCAGTCACTCACTCCAGTTCCTTCCTTATGAAAAACATTGCACTTTTCAGCATCAGAGAAAGGGAGGTTTTCATTTGCTTCTCTCCTTTGCAACTATCAGGGTCTCAAGAAGATTATTACAGCAGAAAAGCGAATGACAATAACTGCATTGATTAAGTTGTGCCTAGCACAAGCCCTGGATTATGATTCAGAATAATAATAGAAACATTGCAAAACAACATACACAACAGTGTGATTAAAAGGCCTCCCTTTAAAACAAACAAGTCAGATCACACAGAAGGAGTGTCACACCAAATAGCTGCCTCGAGTTGCACAATATCTCACATCTCCTATCCAAAGCTCTCACCATCCCTCAGAACAGCCTCAGCAAGCAGAATGCATTTTAGACCCCAATTCCTGGTCCTAAGAGGGCTCAGTGCCTCCATCCACATCCTCTAACTCCTCCTGCCGCGTTGCAATAGTAACGGGGAACCACAACGGCGTGGACAATCAGCAGCAAAGTTTGGAGTGAGGCTGCCTGAAAGGGAGATTAGGATGAGGGCAGCATTGAACCAAAGCCAACCAGTCAAACCATGGTACTTACACAGTAAATAACCACGATGACAAGTTCGCTCACCTTTCAGCACTTGCCCCTTTTAAACAATTCTGTAGTATCTTGTGCCCTTACTCCTAACAACATATCACCGTGAGCGTTGACATTTAACCTGTTTGTCAACAGATCCATTTACATCTCATTTCACTGGCACCCCATGCAAGAGGCAGTAAGTGGAGAGCATTTTAGCGCAAGCGATGAAAGATGTCATTGCTGGTGCCCTTTAGCACTGCCTGCACTGTCATGAAGTATAGCCACCATTAGTAACAGAGGTTTGAGCATAATGTCTGCTTTCACCCGGTAAGGTCAAAAATTTACGGTTCTGACCTTTTCTCTCTCATTTGATGTTGGAGTGGTGCTCAGGTCATGTTCACAAGGAATAACAGAAAATCAAATAGAGTTGGGGCATGTTCAGTGTGAAGTGATGCAGAGAAAGGATTGTACCTCTCCCTGATAAAAAATACTTCAATTACTTCAATAACGAGAGCCATAAATTTCCACAAACTTTACAGAAAAGGTTGTAAGGGTGTTAAACATTTCAAAGGGGGCACACAAAAGAATGCATTTGTTCCAAGAAGACCTACCTTTATTCCTATCATCACAGAGTTCCTCAGATATATTTCTCAAGGTCTCAAATATATGTTTCAAGAACAAGTCTTGTCATGGCATAACGATCTATGTTAGTTAAACCAGCATAACTTTTAAGTGCTGAGCTTTTAGCAGGCTGTAAACTGCTTTCACTCTGTCTTGCTTGGTCACTTTGCACATGCGAGTTTCAAGAAGCACGTAAGCCCACGTGCTGCATTCCCCTGATCTGACCAAGTTGGCTCAGCTGGACTGCTGTCTATGCTGACAAGCCTGTGAGTTCTAATGGACTCTTCTACTTTCCCCCCATTCTTATTTTTAGGGCCAACCAGAGTTGAACTATTCAGCTGAGTCACTTCCCAGCACTGGAGTGCCTCAATGCTTGCAGCTGCCATGTGCTCCCCAGCGCTCTCCTCTTGCCCGTCGCCAGCACCTCGGCAGGCGAGGAGCAGTGGTGCTCCTCTCTGTGCACAGCAGTGACCCAGGGCAACTGCCCAGCGATGGAGAGGAAGGGGTGTTTTAGGGACCATTGGTTCCTCTCTCACCAAGTGTGACAGATGAGAGTCACAAAGTTCAGCCAAGATCAATCTTGCTAGTGTTTAGGACCGAGGATTAGCTCAATCCATTGCAGATACACAGCGGCTCAGTGAGAAACCCGTTTCTAAACAGCAAGTTGCTCTGCAGTCTCGTTATCTGGAATGGTTTTTCTTTTTTTTTTTTCTTTTTCCCTGCAAAGAAGGTCAGTGCTGTGTCCAACTGCTTAAATGCAACTATAGTAACTATGCAGAGACTCATACATCATCTGTGATGCTGCGTAATGCATTTAGTTTTGGTACAGTTTGGTTTATTTTAATTTATTTTCTTGCTGTTTTCAACAGGAGTGAGACAACTCTTTGACAAGAAAAGATTTAGAGCAAATCTGGACACTCATAAAACATGCTGATATGAGAGATCTGCAGCTGTCGTGCAAATTTTCTGTGCTGGTGTTTTTTTGCTTTGTATCTGTAGATGCTCCCCTTGGCTGCAGCACCACAAGTCCAAGCAAATGTAGCCTTCCTTGAAGATAAACTTTCCCCGACTTTCTGTTAGAATGCATAACTTCATCAATTCCCCAAGTTTTGGGTCTGAGTTTTGAACTTCTGCCAGAAAATGTAATGTCTGTTCGCATTCAAGCTATCCGTTTTCGTGTGCATATGAGCTGTCCTCTGCTGTCAGGGTCTCCACTAAGAATTGCTGCTTAGCAGTGTCTTTGGAAATAACAAGTCACACACAAGCTATGAAAGAGATTGTTATTGTTATATGGATATTTTTAACACATTTAAGCATTGAGTAATTAATACAAACACATTTTGATTATTATTAGCTAAATCCCTTGGTATTTAGTGTGCTTTCTCTCTGGCTTTTGTAGTCTAGCAGAAGATACAGTTTGCACTTAACTCACCTAGGGGAAGGGAACAAGAAATAAGCTCTCTGTTGCACATCTTTTCTTGCTGCTTCTCACTGCTACAATGACTTTTCTCCCTGCTGTCAAGGTTTATGGCCAAACTTCCTCCCCAATACCACAGGATGATGCAAGTACTAACTAAAAGAAATGCAAGGGGAAAAAAACCCCCAAAAACCAAAGAGAAAGAGATCAGTTAACTGGTGATTAGCAAGCTTAACAAGACAAGCAGCAATAGCTGTTACAACACGGGTTCTAACCTCAGCAAGGCCGCTATGAGAGAATATTCTATCCAGTAATCTTCCTTGTCAAACTTAATGGATTATAAATACCTTAGCTGTTTCTTATAGAGATACTTTAAATTCATTTTGTAAAACCATGAGACAGATACACTAAACATCTACCTCTGGCCATCTGCTCATTGTCGTTGCAGTTCGTGACTTCCCGTGCATACCGCTGTGGTCCACTATGACCATGCTCAGATTGCCCTTTCTGTTCAAGAACGTGGAGGAACAGAAATTCCCCTAACTATGGGGCACCTTCCCCAGGACCAAAGAAGCAGTGTGCTGGTTTTGTTACTACAGGTGGCCAACTCTTCTCCAGGCGGTCTGATTCCTCCAGGGAATACTGTATTTTTAATGCTGCTCAGCTTTCACAGCATTGGCTTTATATGGAACAAGTCAGCTCCTAGAAACTACAAGAAGCCAGAATCTTTTAAGTTTTGCTGTTCCTAAAGTGCTGTTGGATTTGAGCCCTACGCTTTGGTTCCTCTGGGTCCTCCCCAGCCCACAGACCCCTTGGGTTTAATTGGCAGTGATGGCTGAGGCACCGTGCGAGGCTCAGCACAGTATGGGAGCTGCACCCCTGCAGTGGAACCAGCCCGTGAGCCACCACACCTCTAAGTTACTGCAGTAGAGTCTACTTACTGGTATGCCTGGTTTTCAGCAAAAATAAGGATAAGGTTTTGTTAGCTTTTTCTGGTTTGATTTTTTTTCCCCGTAAAAAACCCCTAATTTTTACATTATTATTTAGTTCTCTAGCTGCTTGTTGGATATCAGCATTTCAAACCTCACTACCACAGTAGCTGTAAGAGCATTACTACTAGTACAAGAACATGACACCGTGCTCAGAAATACAATCCTTAAAGCAAAGGTTACCCCACTGAATATTTTATGTTTAGCAATTAGAAACTGCCCTTTGTTTGTGTTTCGACGGAATTATTGTAGTAGGACTCTCTACCAAAAAAGGCAAGAAAAGAGCTTTTGTGCCCGTCAAGGGTTCTCTTTTTATTTTTCTAGCAATGACAGAGTCACAAAACAAGAGTATTTCAGATTTGGGCAATCTAGCCTTTGGTTAAACAGGAATGAAAAAGACTCTACAAGTGACAACTTGCTCCTGTAGCAAAGATTACCTCAAATCCAGGAAACATTACACAGTAAACTTCTCCTTGTTTGTATTTCAAAATAGTTGCTAAAATATTGCTTCTCTTGAGAATACCCAGTGCATGTATTCCTCTCGTGCCCTCCTCTGCAGGGCTTCAGCAATGGATCGACTCCCCTGACTTTTCAGACCTGAGCTGCGATGTGTGTCTGTGAGCGACTTCTCCCCATTTCAGTGTCAGTCTGGAAGGAAAAGGTGGAGCAGCTGGGTGAAGCCGGCTCCGTCCCACTCCCCCGGCCACAGCCAGCCTAGCCCCCAGGGCAGACTATTTTCTCATCGTCGCATGACTAATATAACCACAGGCACTTGAAGTGCATGGGAATTTTTCCAGCCAGCATTCAGAGGGCAGCAGCAACCTTTCTGCTTAGGAGGGTCTTATGACATAGCTTCTATTTTTTTCCTTTCAGTCAAGAGTTCGCTAGCACTGTCAGTGCAGCAAGACGGATCCCAAACTTGGCACCGTTGGAAAATGACTCTTCTTGAATCCTTCATATACCTTGAATTTCATGCCAGCACAGGCCACACAGATGACAGTGACAGTCCGTGCATTTTCTCAGGCATGTTCTCTAGTTAAGCTCTGCCAAAAATGGCTGAATTGATCATTTCATGGTTACTGCACAAGGGCTCACAAGAAAGACAGTAAAGCCTTGCTAGGCTGTGTGATATGTTCCACAGAGCAATTGCAGCAGCTCACAAGGTTGGTAAGAGCCATTTTAACTCTTGCATGTGCTGACACTCCCTTTTCAGGTTCTCCTCTGGTTACCCTGGAGCCTGCAAGCCCCTGAGCAGGGTTAACCAGCTCCCTGCTGGGGCTCTCATTAGCAGCAGCTGAGACATTGCTGTTTCTTCTGTGTCTCTTTTTATGTCTGTTTCTGTGTTTCAGAAAAGCCTTGCCAAGAACACCCCAATTTATTTAGTTCTCACATACGATTTGTTTTCAAGCTTCTCAGCCCTTCACCCTTGGATCTGGCCAGATCATTGAAGCAGAAGTCACAAGATTTCTTCAAAAGAAAACAACTAAAAAAGCTGATCAGACAAAACTGTTGAAAATCTCCAAGAATTAATTTACAGAGTAGATGTGATTGCCTTCCAGAATGGCATCTTTCCAATTGCAGTGTCCCTATCACTCCAGTCAATGATGGGACAGATTAGGCACTGAATTCCTGCCAGCTGATACACTAAAGCTTTTTTCTTTATGAGTAATGCTGCAATTTGGTAGGCTTTGACCACTCCTTTGAACTTCGGATGTTCACATTGCCTGATTTTGGCAAGTTTGCAGCTCAGTGAATAGCTGTGCGCTGCTCAAAATCTACATGGCCACAGCAATGATACCTTTCATTTATAAACGTCACCCACACATACTTCAGCTACACAGGTTCTGGTGAATGGAAAATGCAATTACGCTTCAGCATGAGAAGAGACACAGAGCTGGACTAGATCGGGGGGGTTGAAAATGTTTTACATGTTTCAGTTTCAATGCTCTCTGTCTGAAAGCTTGATAAAAATCCTATCTCAACCACAGAAACTGAACAGCCAGTTAGTTACTAACATTGTCTCAAATTATTTCCAAATAAAGGAAAATGTGGCTGTCTTCAAGGTTTACATTTTAGGTGTGAAATTCAGTTTCATATCGGAGATCCTTCACTCTCCTCTGTGATGAACCCTCTGTGGGGCCCGCCCAGCTGCTGGCACTCTGCTGTGCCAGCCCAAAGGGAATTCAGTTCTGCATAAATTTCTAAATGGTGCAAGCCAGGAGCATCACTAGCTAGTCCATAAGAGAAATATGTCAATAAGCCTTACAGAAACACAGAAAAGTCTTCACAGAAAAGAGAGTTGAAAGAAACTTCTAGCTGTGGGTCCTCTACTGCAGTAACAGTGTGTGGCTGGAAACTCAGCTATCGATGCCTAAAAGACACAGGTCAAAATCCCATCTTTGGACTTTTGAAATATGGAGGAATTCATATTTAAGCCTTCAGGCCTAAATCCTAACTATTTCTAACTAGCTCCACAATGTTCAGTCCACAATAAGGAGAATATAAGTCTTTGATGAGCAAGGAGAAAATTTCTTGTGACTGGCTCTCCAATTTTTGCAGAACAACTTATGAAAATTACAGTCCTTTCCCTTGGTTCATTTTATAACTGGATCCCTGGGATAAAAATACAGATTTGGGACCAAACTCTGCTTCTTGCAATAGAAGAGATTGGTTTGCCTGAGTTGTTTTCCTACAGAGGTCGAAGAAGGGCAGTTATTTTTTCACAAATCTAAATGGGTATTAAGTGATGGTTAAAATAGGAAAATACCCCAGGAGCTCTGGCCTCTCTGCATAGGTGCAAATCTGTAATTCCAGAGCTATATTAACCTGAGTGCAGGTCAGCAGATGGCAGACAGGACACAAGGGCAGAGTGGGGCAGGAGAAGAGACTTGTTAAACCCCAAACTTGCAACCGGATCTCTGCCAGCGGCTGTTCAAAGCGTCAGGACACCACAGGCAAAACGGGGGCAGGCAGGGCTCCACGCCAGCACAAGACGGCTGCTGAATCGAGGCCTTCCTTGTTCATTGGTTTATTTTAGAAAGTCCAGGATGCAGTTACTGAACAGCCTAAATATAGCTCTATCAAAACAGTGAAACAATCTGGATTCGGCCGTGTGCAATCAACAAACCTCCTCACACCACAGATGCTAGGACATGCTGTACAACGTGCAAAAGTCAGCTCTGTGGGGGCAGAGGGGGAAAGAAAGTGCCAGAGGAGAGAGGACAGATCCTGAGCAAGAGCTGGGTCTCCCCTGCAAACGCAGCAGCAGGTAGATGCAAGAGGACTTCAGTCTCTGGAGCAAGCTGGCTTCTAGCAAAGCAAGAAACAGAAACTCCTCAATGGAAAAAAAAAAATCTGAAGAGAAAGCAAATGGTAATTACATGTTTCTAGAGCTATGGTTCTCCAAAAATGTATTCTGAAGCAAGATGTGGAGGAAATCTGGCTTTTACATGTGCCAGCAGTCTTGGCCAAATGTCTTCTGTTCCCTCCCCTTTCGCTAGAAATCCCCTTCATTACTCACACACAAACACGGCTGTTGCCATAGAAGTCTTCTTGACTTGGTTAAAAAGTGATTCAAGAGGATCACCCGGTGGCTGAACTGGCTTATGTCGAGAGTAAGACAGAAAACCAGGCCCTCTCCTGTGCCTGGGTCTCTGGGGAGATCTCTGACCTTCCCGCTAGAGCTTGCCAGTCTTGATCTCTGGTTTTGCTCAGAAAGTGAAGCTGAACAGGAAATTATTGTGCTGTGTGACACCAAGAGCCCTATTATGCAGTATTAGGAAGATCAGGTTTATGAAATGTTATTTTTCCACTTTAAGAGTTAAACCTTCAGATTTGTTTTCTTAACATAATTTTAATTTTCTTCAGTTATGTTTTAACACTCTCCTCCTCCAAAGGATAGGATCCCCTGCTGTTGCAATAATGCATAAACTCTGTGTCTGCACAGCAGCCCTGGGGCCAAGGGAAGGGAAGGGGAGTCCTGACACACGCCACGCACGTGGTAGAAATCAATGCCATGTGACTCTTTAAAGATGCCAGAGTAGTGACCGAGGCTCCTGGGTGCAGGTGTGACTTCAGGGACACAGTGTGAGGTGCAGGGTGGGGAGGAAAAAGGAAGGGGCTAAGTGGGCCCTTCCTTCAGTAGGTAAGGATGTGGTCTCGCCTCCTTTATCTTTCAGAAATGGTCGAAGCCCTGTGACCTCCAGAGTGCAGTATATAATAATTCATCCATTTCCAAAAGTAAGGCCAGAATAAAATATACACTGCTCAGCTCACTATAAACATTAACAACCTTCTGTGTGGCCTTTCTGATGAGGCTCCTCTAGCTACTGCTATGTGTTGGAGCAGCAGCTTGGAATTGCCATTACAGATCTATGTCCTCCCAGGAACATTCCCCAAGGTAAGGGTCCCTCTTGCCTCAGAGAAATTACACTTCTCGTATGCTTGTCAGAGACAGAAGCTGCCAGGCTCCTGAGGCGAGACAGCAGTGAGCCTGCCCCACGGCCCCTTCATTGCTGCACAGCCCTGGCCCAGCCCCGTGTCACCACAGTGGCCGTGCTGCTGCTGCAGCCACCAAGCCACTGTGGGCTCCCCCACGGTCCCTCTGTGCCCAGGCACACGCCCCTAAATGTCCCTTTGCCAACAGAGTGGCAAGGGGTGGGATGCACATGCTGCCTCTTATGGGAAGTGAAGGATGGAGAGTGACCAGTGGGGTCCTACTGCTGGAAGGAGGGAAGGATGACACAAGGGAA
>NW_009720830.1:15281-21864 GCF_000703405.1 Apaloderma vittatum
GTCTTCTGTTGGGGTGGAAAGAGATGCCTGGAGAAGGTGGGAGGACAGCCAAACCCTCATCAGCTCCCCTAGGTGATGGCAACATGGTGCTGAGCTCCAGCTGCAGGGTCTGTCCTAGGCTAAAGCAGGCTGCAGCACCCAAGGTGCTGGGTTACCCTTTGAGGAACGGGATAAAACCAATCTCTTGATTAGCTGTTGGTTCATTATTAGTAGCCCACTGTATCCTGGGTGAGACAGAGGTCCTGCAGGAGATGCAGCATCAGGCTGTGCAACCAGATGCTCTGCCGCTGTGTAAGACATGACACAAAGAGGCACAGGAGGTAGCACGGGCATGGATACCGGCTGTTCCTAGCCTAGGGGCTTCATTTGGTAGCTTCAATATTTAGTAGACATATTTTCATGTTATTTTAAAACATACCCTGAAGTTCAACATAAGCCACTGTCACAGGCCTGAAGTTGAAAAGCAAGATAGGGCTCATAGTGTATTGTGTGTGCATGTGGATCTAATTATCAGGGGAGCATTAACAAAATAATCTCTCTCTGCTGAGGCTTACTAGGGCTCCCAAGACATTGTCTGAGAGAAGTAACTGACATCTTTAGAGTGTTAAGGCTAAGCATTTTTGACATTTTTTCAGAGCTAAGCATGAGGGACACATACTATATATTTTTCCATTCTAATTAGCATTTTCACTGACTAAACTGTGCCTGGCCCTGATACTTCTAAGAGACATACTGATTCCCCACACAAGAGCTGCTGGGGAAAAGATATGCAAAGACAGTGTAATTATGCCGGATGTTAAGCAGCTTCCACTTAAGCAGTGGATAGTGTAATACTAGTCTAAAAGCTTCAAACAGCCTTTGAAGTAAAATTTAGCTGTTGAAAGAGAGTAAGAGGGAGAAAGAGAGAAAATTAAAAGTCCCAAACAGACTGAGGCTGCATAAAAAATAATGATCAAATGCTGTTTGACCAGTTGAGTGCCATGATTTGAACAGGAGAGATGAACCTCTGAAAGTTGTTTCCCAGATGTGAACTCAAAATATCACCTATTCACTTGGCATTTAATTTGCAATATCGATGTGCTGAACTGCTCCTACACACAGTAAATCAAGGAGCAAGGAGCAGAAGATAACTGCCAGCCTATACGGACAGTGACTCGCTTCATTTATTACCCAGGGAAGTGTGTCCATTTTGCAAACAGAAGTGGCATTTTCCTCCCTCAGTGTCAGGAAGTGTCTGATTACAGCAGGACTGTCAGGGCTAGAGACTTATTGACAGCTTGGGTAAAATGTGCCAAGTGCCCTGTGACTCTAACTCAGTGAAAGCCAGCCTGATGCAGACGTGGCCACTCGTATCTCTTTAAAGGACACAAATATACTGCAGGGATGCCAGAAGTTCTCAGGCATTATTTATCTGGGAAATGATGTGCCTGAAAGGGAAAATAAAAGAATTTTGACAAGCTGGCCATGCCAAATGTGAAGCTCTTTGCTGTCTCCTAGAAGCAAGTATGGGTAAGCCTGACGAAGGACACCTTCCCAGGCCTGCCGGGACACAGCTGGGCTGTCAAACCCAGCCTTTGCCTCTGTTAAAACAGGCCAGAAGTTCAAGTGCTCAAGAGAAGAAAAGCAAGAGATACCTGTTCCATCACCCACAACAGCACTTCTCCACTAGCAGCTTTCAAAGGATCTAAGCTAACCAGAAAGCAAGCACAGACTGGTATAACGCTTGAAACAGGCCATTGCCTCTGCACGTCACTGTCATCCATCCTTGCGCGCTCCAAAGCCCACGGTCTGGTTTTGGAGTGGGGCACTGGAAATGCTACAGCCTGTGAGGCTGAGCAGAGCATCGCGTGAGGATGTAGCCGTGTAGTACAGCACTGCCTCTCTCAGGAGCAGGACAGAAGCTTTGCACTGCATTTGTAAGGCCTCAGAACTGAGGCTTTTGGGCTGGGCTGTGTCTGAACTTTTCTTGACCCGCCTGCAGCTTTGTTTTACTTTGTTTTGGTTCGTTTAGCTGTGGCAGCAAGTTCTCTAAGTGACCGCGTGTGCAAAGCTAATCTGTTTTACTTTTGTGTATCTTTGCGTGGTATAAGCATATTTTTACAGAGATAGCAGTTATTCTATGCAGAATATTTATGACTAATATAACAACGTAGCACAGAGAAGGACAAGTCTGCTACAACAGTGATTGAGAAGTGGAGACACAGAAAGGAAGAGAGAAGCACAGGCATGGGATGATGAGTGATGGGGCAAAGGCAGGCGCTGGCAATCCCACAGTTATAAATATCTCTTCCATAGTCAGTTCAGTAAAAATGAGGCTGAATGAAACCAGGTTTAGGGTAAAAAAGAGAGGAAAGAAATAGTACCCAACATATGTAAAAGGCACCTCACACAGGAAATTCCAATGAAACACAGAGCTGCAGACCAGTGCAGAGAGAGATGTAAAAATACACATTAGCAAACAGGAGAACGACTCCAAGTGGATCTTAGAATGAGAAAGGAGACACTATCAACCTGAACATCACACTCCTCCCAGCAAAGATGTCAGATGCCTCTGACTCCCTGCAACACCCCCAGCTCCACTAGACTGAGACCATCTGCCCCAGGGCACAGAGGAGCATCCTGACACCAGGAAACAGGGTAGAAATCAAGTGTGTATGAAACGATTTAAACTGCTGGTATTTCTTCTTCTCCCGTAACAATTAGATCTAGACTAGCAGTGATTCTTGAATGACTGTTAAGGTTCAGTTAGTATAAAATGAGCTTCCTCTTCACCTGCAAATAAGATTTTTAACATAAAAATTGCTGGAATTAATGAAATGTAGTGACATCAAAATGATGGAGAGATCACAGATAGGAAAGAGTCTTGATCTTCTGTGGGTTTGCTGTGGCTGTCACAACTCCCATGACTGCGCTGTGGTACAGGGTGACTTCTGGAGGTCACATGAGGCAGGGCTGGGAGCTGCACAGCACAGCGTGTTCCTAGGTATGGGACAGCTGTTTCAGCAGAGTGGCTGTGGTGGCAAGCTTTCACCCACATGAGGAAATCACTGCCTCTCCCAGGAAACAGAACACAAATGGATCCCAATGAGGAAACAAGAATTCTGGGACAGATGAACTGCAGCATACATTATTTATGTTAAAATCCTAAAGATCAGGCCATAAAATGATACAGCCAAATTGACTTGGAAGGGCCAAGCTGGATTCATGAGAAGGAGGCTCACAGAGGACAGGATGTGTATAATTTGTAACTTAACCCAAGCTGCAGTGATATGGAGACACCAGCTGTCATACCCCTTGTGAATGCATAGAAAACATTTAATATGATTTAACAGGACTATTTGGATCAAGTGATGTTGAAGTTTGTTTTTCACAAGACCTTTGCTGATAGTGTTTTCTTTACAGACCTTCCCTTGCCAAACTCGTCAAAACTCAGCAGGATGCAATTTCTTCTCCATTTTCCCTGGGAAAAGCAAAGCACTGCAGTTCAGTGGGGCTAATCATACTAGCAGGTATCAGATCTTTAATAGTCTTTAATCAAGTCCTTTATTTTTAAATTTTTTTTCCTTCACAAATGGGGAAATGGGTATTTGCAGCTGCTAGGTTAAAGCACCTGAGAAACAGCAACTGCAAAAAAACAGAGAACTGGGAAGCCTGGGAGGCCAGTGTCTAAAGTATTATCATGCAAACTGCATCACTTAGAGCACCGACTACCAGTTCTGCAGTCACAGCTTTTAGAAACTCCAGGTGCTGCAACTTGCTTTGAAAACCTCATTTTTGGATGGACATATCTGGGCACAAGATCCAAGCCAGACTAACAGCTGGGTGGAACAAAACTTATGGATATCATCAAACTTTGGATCAATAGACTTACAAGATTCTGGCAACTCTTCAGATGGGCCAACATTTTCAAACTGCCAATTTTGCAATACCAGGTTTTAAGTCTAATGTTCAGACCTATGCCACCTGCTTTACAGATACACAGAAAATCTGGTCTTTGCTCCAAAAGTCTTACTTTCTAAATACATGAACCCCATACAGGCAAGGCTGCTGCTAGAATTAGTAGTCTATTAATCATGTTAGCTTTTACTTTTCCACATGTGCGGATGCCATATTTCTGCAGCCAAGTTATCTATAACATGATGGATAGTTTTGTCTGCTTCTAATTTTCAAGTAATAGTGGGAAAATTTTAGATTTAATCAGAAGAACCTGACATTATTCTAAGTTTTTGTTCTTGGCACTGCTTTCATGGTTCAAAAACATTCCCAGTGTCATGCTTGCAAATCCTTAATAGAAATGGGGGAGGGTGTACCCAAAATTTCCTGTCTCCATCATTGCAAGTGGGATTCACTCAAGAGGTGAGCCAGTTTCCCATTACTTGCTGCAGACCCTGAACCTCCCATGTTGCCAGCCGAGCACCAAGGCTGCTCTCACAGTATCCAACCCAGAAGCCACCCTGCGCCTCAGACAGGGGCCATGAGGCAGAAGAGAGGCTGCTGCTGGGAAATATCCCTCCTTGAGCCCTTCTGAAAATTAGTCTAACTGTAGGATCCACCACTGAGGTCCATTCCAACCCAAAGCATTCTATGACTCTATGATTCTATGATTCTATGACTCTATGATTCTATGATTCTATGACTCTATGATTCTATGATTCTATGCACTGCCACATTGCCCTTTCAAAGCAGCTGGCAGTGGCACGGTAGCTCTCGTTCTGGTAGATGGAGGATTCGGGAGTGTGTAGCACCCTGCGGCATAGCCACGATCCTTGCCTGAGTTGGACCGTGTCCTGTCAAAGGAAAGCGATGAAGAATGTTTTTCTGTGGTACATTCCCTTTCCCATCCTGGCAAGATAAGTCATAGAGCAGGGCGAGTTCATTATGTTCCATGTTTGTTGATCTAAGCAAGACAGAATGAACTAAGACTCATTTTATTTGGCTGGAAAGGGCCGAACAGCAGCTAATATTAAACACCTCTCGTGAAGCAGGGACATTGGTACTGAAAGAATTATAATGACTTAATGTGAACATTAATAAAGTGTTCATGAATAATACATTTTAAATTATTACCTAGATATTGGCTGGCTGGAGTTCCAGCCTTAGCCCATATTTCTCTGGCACTATTTAACCTCTTCAACTAATTTAAGGAATTAAAGGCACTAAAAATCCTAGCTGGGGGGGCTAATACGGATAGACTTAATAATACAATCCTTGTCCCATTCACACACTGTTTCCCTTTTTCTCCTATAAAAGAGGTAACAGATAAAATGACGTCTATGAATTAAGTCTATAAAATAAAGTCTAAACTGTGTCTACGGCCTCTCCTCTCAATGAGATGGGGCTTCCATCAACCCAGGCCATGTAGCGTCCACAGGAGCTTCTCAGTAGTGCAGGAGCCATTTTCCTGCGAGGCTGCAACTGCCTCCAGCAGGTCCCCACTAGTTTCATGCACCATTGATGTGTCAAATAACTGCATCCTGTCTGACAGAGGGGATCACAAATTCAGCCTGTCTCCTTTCGATTGTAAGAGTCAAGTTTAGGATTCATTTGAAAACATCCCACTAGCTTGAATTTTCCAAGCTATATTTAGAGGAGGCAGATAACTGAGTAACACAGTAAAGTGACAATTACAGTGGACTCCTCTCTTCTTTCTCCATTAGCTGCTCAAGTACCTGAATCCATTTCAAATACCCAGCACACTCCACAAGTACGTTCTTCTGCACGGCTGCTGCTTGCAGCCACGAAACTGCACCTCTAGCAACTGTATTAGTAACACAAGGTACTGCTATGCAAAGAGATTTCTCTGAATGAAAGGGTGGATTTGGAGTGTCACTGTAGCTGCTAGTGGCAATTTCTTAGAGGCAGCCTCTTGCCTTGGAGCAAATTTCCCTTCATGGTTAGGGAGATCATCACTTACCACAGGCTGTGAAGGGGACCTTGCTGTGGAAAACATGATGTGGTGTAAATGCACATCCCCACAGTCACTTGTTTGTATAGCTGTACCTTTAGAAATAAGAGTTGCAACCAGAGTAGGGTTTGAAAAGAGCCCTGCTGCTGGCCAAACAATGCTTTTCAAAGGACTTTCAAACACTGCTTCATGTGGGATTTGCAAATTGTTTTGCTGTACAAATCACTGTGGCACCCAAGCCCATTTCAGCTTGAGTTTATAGTTAAAAAGACCATGCAGCTCTAACACAATAACAAAGCAGTTCCTCTGGCTAAAAGTAGCTCCAGTCCTATGGGCTTTTCTCTCGCTTTCTCAGTCACACCCTTCCCTTAAATCCCCTCCTGGGTCATGCAGCTGACCCTAAGTTTGGAGCCTTTAACAGTTAGTCTAAACCAGCAAAATGTTTTTCCAGACCAGAACATTTAGGTTTTGATATATAGATAAAGAATGAGCTGTAGTGCTGTCTCGTTTTTGACTCATGAGCAATGCCTGACCTTACTGATGTGCCCCAAGCTGGTTTTCAGAAACTGAGCTATCAGGGGAAATATTCATCCTCAAATTCTAAAGGTCCATAGAGGTTGTGTGGATGTCACCAGAAGGTCATATTGAGTGTGCACCCACATGCCTCTCCCCTGCTGA
>NW_009720830.1:21896-23679 GCF_000703405.1 Apaloderma vittatum
TTCTACGGCTCCTGGGTACATCCATGGGTGACAGCTGTTGGTTTCCTTCCAGCAGTGTGAGCACCCCAAGAAGGCAACCAGCAAGGGCCTGTGTGCACGGACAGGCACAGCCACCCCTCACTGGCCAAGCAATGCTGTGCAGGACTGTGCTTTAATTCGGGATTGGGGTAGGGAGATTTTCTGCACAGTGTTTTCATCAGGATTTTTTGATTGAATTAAAGTAAGAGAGTACATAGGAATACAGATGTTAATAATCCAATTTGAAATTTGGAATTTCTGAATGTGATCCTTAAAAAAAAAAATCTCTATTTTATTTTTGAAGTAAACCTCAAAATCTCAAGAGAAATATTCCCCAAATTTTTCCATACTTGTCCCAAACTGAAAATCATGTCCAAGACAGGAAACTTCACAGAAACAAAAGCAGTAGCAAAGCTGGATCATTAACATTGTGTAGAAGCCCAGTTTCAGCTGACTGTGTGGAGATGTTCATAATTCCAGTACCTTTTTTTCTTTATCAGTTCTAGTAAACCACATAACTTAGGGGAAGGAGATACTACAACACAAAAAAACCTAAGTAGTTCTCCTCGGTGCTCAGTGATCTCTCTTTAGAAAACGAGGTGTCTGGTTTTGTCATCAGTCCAGACATCACCCCACCTTGCAGTTCCACCCTGCAGTCCACAAAAGCGCCTGTGTGCTGCACGAGCTCTACTTAGACCAGTATTCACTTTAAGTGATGAAAGTCCACAGGACCAGATGTCTCTAGGCCAACCATTCCAGTAAATGAAATTTATTGTTTTAATATTTCTTTCTCCCATTTCTCCGTCAAGGGATCTTCCATTGCTAAATCAACATGATTCAGCCTGTTGCAGGAAGACACAAAACATGACAAGTGCAGGCTCTCTAAAAATAAAATGGAGATGAAGAGGTCCTCTGCAATATTGAGTTTTGCTACGGCACAAAGATGATTCAAGAGAGCCACTCTGTGAGGCTGTCAGAAGAAGGAAGTAGCAAGAAAAGCTTGTAATTTGTGTCAATGTGACAAAAATAGGTGAAAATCATCCTGGTCTCCACATTAAAGACGGAAATCTGAGGTCCTGCACAGGAGCAGAAGCAGGCGATGAAGTGCCTCCAGCCCAGTGCTGGTCACAGAGGAGGGCAGGAAGGTTTGAAGGTGACAATTGCTTTGTGCTTTGCCCCTTTCTCTGCACCCAAGGCCAAAAGTAAAAGAGCCACTCCTATCTCAGTGTCCACTGACATTTTCTCACTGATAGAGAAGGGAAAATTGGGTTCTGCAACACCCTGTCTTATGGATGATCCAAAGGTATCACCCAAGAAAGAGATCTTCAGCCTTCCTACATCAGCTATCCATGTGGGTGCCACCAGATCTGCCCCTCCCTGGAAGTGGCCTATCCATCTCCTACAGGATACCTGGAAGTGCTCTATTTCTAATAATGCTGAAGGAGAGTAGTCTCTGATGGTATGTAGTGCACAAAAACAGGGTAAAAATACGATCCAGAGGGCTTACAATCTAATTAAAGAGTTTAATTCTTTATACACACTGTAAAACTGAAAATCCAGGGTAGGACCATTTGAAAACAAAGCAAAGCAGATAAATGTGAGCTGATTCACACTGGGCTATGGGTATATTTATGTGGAAGACTGAACAAATAAATTAGTGGTTTCTTTTCCGATAATGTAAATACTCCCAAGAACACTGCAGATCCCAGCAAAGTCATCTGGACGGGGATATAATGCAGTGCAGATGTGAAAGTGCTTGAAGGGA
>NW_009720830.1:23710-30753 GCF_000703405.1 Apaloderma vittatum
CAAGTCTTTCCTGAGACTCTCCTAACGCCCTTGTGACACTGATCTGCCTCGGTGTTGTTGTTGGCAGGGCTTGCTTAGCAGCCATCACAGTCCAGCTTCAGAATTGAAGCTACAGGCCCAATTCATTAAAAGAAGATTTACTGGTGTTACGGGGGCTTTGTTACAGATCTTGTTTTCATAAATGGGGCTCTATAGTGCATTATTCATGTGATTTACAGAGGAAAGAAAAAGCTCTGAGTTACAGGGAGAAGTGCGTGTGAGCAAGGTTCTTGGAGTGAGAAGAGTTTAGTAAGGAAACAAGATACAGATCTGGGGGAGAAGAAATTCAATTTCCTCCTATCTGCTGACGTCCCAGATGCAACTGCACTGAGGTTGTTGCAGTCCTCTGTACCTCACCAAGCTCTTACTGCTCTGTGTGCTCCAGGGAGGTGGCAAGGAGGGGAGGGGGGGGGCAGCTCCCACTGCTCACTGCCTCCCAAGTCTCGAAGAACTGCTCAGCTAAGTGCTGAGACTGTAGACGTCTCCTACACTTGGAGTGACTTTCCAGCCAGACTTGTAAGTACAGTGTGGTTAGCAGGGGGAGCTGTAACTATAGTGTAAGTTACTGTGGGAGCTATAGCGCAAGAGACATGTTAGACATCTGGGCATGGCATAATAAATAATGTTTAGCAAATAGAGACTTAGTCAATAGGTCATGTCTCATCCTAAAACGCATGCCTAAAAAAATCATGCAGCCAAGGCAACTGGTACTAGTTGAGAAGTCCCTCCACGGGTCCTGACGTGAGTGTAATTGCAGTGTTCAAATCCTGGTTGCCAGTGTGGCAGAATACAAAGAGCACGGCTCTGTACAGTGCTATCGACAAGGCAGGAGCCACACAATGGCTGCCTCCAGATGAGGAAATCCTGAGGACGGACCAAAACTCTTCTACTCCCCTTCCCCTTTAAACAGTTTATGTCTATCAGCCTTTATCTTGAACACAAAACAACTGAGTAAAATATGTTGTTCCTTTACTGAATCCTACTGATTTCTGTTATTAAAAGAGCAGCTAAAATATTTTATCAAAAAACTTTTGAAGCTTCTAATTTTTATGGGTTTTGTCTCTCAAAATCCATAAAGGTCTACTGTGTAATTAACAAACCTAATGAGTAATGCACAGCTTACTATTGGCCCCGTTGAGGCTGCTCAAAATACACAAGAGCTAGGAGTTAACAGACCTATAGTAGTCAGCAAGGGAAACTGCTGTATGTTTCAATTTACGATGCTATGTTACAATTATTTTGCTCTTGCACTATCTGATATGCTGTAATGACCTACAAGTGACACACAGCTCTTCCAGAGGGTGTTCTGTACAGAGCCAAGCAATTTTCCTGGCTGGATCTTGTGCATACAACCCATCTTCTGGAAACATTCATTCACGTCTTTACAAGTGATTCACTTACTACAGGGATACCATCAAGGCCAAAAAAAGTTTGCAGGCATTTTAATAAAAAGGAAGTGTGAGGTGAAGCATTTATTGCCTTCAATTTAAGTTGTTCATGTTTCTCCAGCAATCAGGAGCTACAAGAGGCCCTGCAGGTGTTCGAGTGCACATTGGATTTGACAGAGTTTATTGTTTGTGCCAAGCAGTAGATTTTTGAGCAACATTTGGAAATGTTCACAGAAAAGGGCAATTTTGGACTTGTACAAAAGATCGTGCACAAAACCTGAAGCTGTTTCACTTGCCCAGTGGGAGAACAAGGAGCAAAACCATACTTATGAGTCATTAATTCAGTCAACTCAGTGCCCAAAAACTGCATATTAGACATAGGCTGTGTCCAAATTACTTTTGACCAGGGAGTTATCCACCAAGTAATCTGGATTACGCAAAAATGTTCTAAATGGCCATTAACTGCTTGTGGCCAATTCACAAAAGGAAAACAAAGAAGAATCATCCAAATACAGACGTTTATTCCGTTCTAATCACGTGGCAACACTGAGGTGTATGTATCCAGTCACATGCCACTGTCAAGCCATCAGCAACAGGACAACAAGAAAATCAGCCTTGATGCTGCAAACTCATGTTTTTCATCTGCAGACCTCTAAAGAACCACGTAGTGGAGGGGAAGAGCCTGCATTTCAAATGTAAGCTCACTTCCAACAAGCAGTTAACTTGAACAATCCCCGCAGGAGTCGTTCCAGGGATCCACAGATGACAGCTGAAAACCACAATCAATCATAGTTGACAACCCAATTTCAGGTCTGGGCTTTTTCCATGTTGGAACTGTAGAGTTAGAAAGAGATTAAGAAGACTGCCTAATAATTGGCATTCCAGCCTGTCAGAGTCATATAATTACATGTAAAATTCTTATTAGATGAACAATAAAAAGGTTGCCAAGATGAGCATTCAAAAGTGAGGGAATACCAGAAATAAGGTCTATTTTAGCACTTTGAATGACACAGTCACGTTGTTCCTCTGGCAGACATCACTGCCATGTCTGTCCTCCACAGAAAACAATTATTATTTTCAAGACAGCCTGTGAGGTTAGTGTTTACATGAGTGAAGATCCCATATATGAGTGAAGATCCCATATAAATCACGACAGCCAGAGTTTGCTAGAAAATTGATAGCTCTGTTGAAGTGTGTCTCACCCAATTCTTCAAAGATTTTTAAGCATGGCACCTCATCTGTCCAAAGCACAGATCCCACTGGCTTTCAGTGGCACTACCTACTTCAGAGACTATTCGGATGATGTGCCCTGCGTCACCCAGGGACAGAGGAACAGGGATGATCCAGCTTTCTGGAGTGGCTCTGTCCTTCCTATCCCTCCACTTCCCTACTGCCACGTGTGCTTCCCTTCCACTTGTGCTCAGAGAAGATGGACCCTCTGAGGGAACTGAAATCACAGTCTGTAAATGAACCTTGAAGACTGCTCTGCTGCTTCCAAGTCTGTACTTTTGCTCCATGCTCTGCGCTATTGTCAGTTCTTTCACCACACTGCAAGCTCTTTCTGGAGAGTCAGAGAACTCTCACTCATACCAACCCCACTCAAAAAAAAGGGCACTCAAGAATTTCAGGCCATGAGAAAGAGCGTGTCTCATCAATGTGGATCTTGGAAGCAGCTCGTGTTGGATGTCTGGCATGGAAAATCTCCTGCCCAAACATCGTTAAAAGTTTTGTCTTTCAAAAATCCCCCAGGAAGACTGGAGGGACTTGTAACAGAGAAAACTGTTCAACACAAATTATAATAGAGTTGCCAGATGTCTCCAAAACAGCACTTGATCTAAGATCTGTAAGAGTTTCTGCACATAGGGTTCAAAGCTAATAAGCTCAGGACTGGTGTTTTATAGAGACCTACAAGGACTGCAGAGAATCCTCTGCATTTTCATATAGACATTCACTGAGATTAGACTGACACCAAGAGTTGTACTGAACTAAATCCACAGCCGAGAAGTGACAATTAATGTGAGTAGCCAGTCTTCAGATTGAGTCACTAGATGTTTGTTCTACACAAACAATCTGTACGACTAACTCAAGGACTATAACTGATGACTTATTACATCAAGGTGACAACAAATATTCATACAAATCAACTTCCTTCTTCCTACAGATGACTTCTTTAAAAGAAGCCCATTTTGGAAGAGAAAGAAAAAGCACTAGTTTGACACTGTCTGTGTGAGCATTGCCTCTGTCTACCTGTTTTTCTGAGGGGTAAAACATGGGAACTGAAACAGTGACTCAAAAAAGGTTCTAATTTAGATACCTAATTTTAGATAGATACTCTTGGATATTTATCATCTCAAGTTCTGTTTTAGGTTCTTTGCTTTGCACTCATCTCTGTTCTTCTGGATTTAGTTTTTGACGATACATGTTTTCCCTAAAGTCACTTGCACTGCAGAAAAGAAGAGCTCTCTGAAGCTAGTTTGTGTAGATCTTTAAAATAATACCGGCTCACACATTAAAAGACAGAAACAGCTGCAATGAACAGCACTAGGCTTTTGATCTTTAAAAAAGAAGAACCTGAATATAAAGAACATTCATTTTATGCAAATAAAGCTGCACAGAAAAACAGTGTAAACCTGTGCCCTTTAGAAACCGGGAAAATCAGCTGGCCTGGCTCGCACAGGAAGTAGCCTGCAGGTGCTGGGAACCAGCCAGAGGGTGAGATGCTCAGCTGTCAGGCTCGAACCCGGCCTGTGCCACGGTGGGAGCAGGAGGACATGCTCGAGGAAGTGGGGACTCTTGCAGTAGTTGTCCCTGGAGAGCCGTTCACCTCCTCCTGGCTTCAGGTGCTTGAAGGGAGCTGCTTGGTATCTTGATGTCTTGCACCTATCAAATGCAGGCTGGATGTTTTGTTTGTCTTTTCTTGTGAAATAAAATTTAATCTGAGAATCGTCTGCTCAGAGGTGATGGCTGGCAGGCATTTCCCTGCAGGGCAGCCTGTGCTCTGACTCTGGTCAGCTCAAAAAGAAGTCACATAAATGCTGCTGGAGAGCGGCAGAGGACAGCCTGATCTATCACTCATTTGAAACAAGAGGAGTTTATATTTGCAGCACTTGAAACTTTTTCTGTTTACTTCTCATTTTTTTGTCCTGCTGTCATGACTATGGATTTTCTCCCTCTTCGGTGTCTTTTATATGAAGGCCTTGCCTTATCAAAAGCAGTATTACAAGGTGAGAGGACAAGGGGAGACATAAGAAGTGCAATTCCCATGTGTTTCTTACCACCAAGGCAGATCTGAAGTGCTTGGCCTTCACCACAGAGGGGATGGACCGAGGCATCTGCCTATCTCCCAGATAAAACAGGAAAGAGAAGACATGTAGACAGCTGGAAAAACAAGTATTTTAAGAAAAACAGATAAGAAAGAATGGAAAACACACTCAAAGATGTAGTACTAGTACAGTCTTTTCCTACCTTCAGATTTCAAAATGCTTCACAATTTTATAAGAGAGAAAACACACAAAGCCCATTGCCTAGTTCATCGACCTGTTTACATCAGAATCAAGGGTGAAAAATTATCTTCATGCTACTGCATGAAGAAATATTCCTCTTTCTTCTCCCCCAGCTCATTTTGTGACGTTTCAATGCAAATTTCCCCTTCCCCACAGCAGAGTTTCACTGAATTCAGAGGTTGGAGGAAATCTAAGGCAAATTTGGGATTGAGATGGATTTCAGGAAAACACAAGGTTGATTTGGCAACCCCTCTTTCAAACTTGGAGAAAAATGTGTAAGTGGTGGGTAAGGTTACAGAGCAGCCAGACAATTAATTGTTGAGTTCAGTGGGTGTTCTCAGTCACACCGGGACCCAGCTCCCCATGAAAGAGACGCCAAGACACAGCTTTTCTCCTCCAGCACCAGGCTAACATGCCTAATCCCTTCCCAGTTATTCTTTAGCCATCTCCACACAATCAACAATGAAAACCAAAGCCAACCTCCATAGACTTGCATTTTACTCACTGCCTTCAAGCTATTTTCCATACAAGTGTGAAATGTTAAATTTGCCTACACTGGGTCTGAAACCACAGGACTGGGATCAGACAATTCAGCTGTGGTATCAAAGGCAAATGGGATTATGGGTTACATATTTGGGACTGGGGTATAAAACAGCTGGCATGAAAAGAGCTATGGATCTCTGGCTGCCTAGGGTTTGGCAAATGGGAGAAACTGTGGTTAATCCAATTTTGAAAACAGCCTCTTATTGCTTTGCCTCCATGAGAACCACCACTGAAATAAACCCCAGGTCTTTTGAAATCCTCGTTAAAAAGAAAAGACTCCCTTGCCAGAAAAGTCCAGCAGCTCTGGAGTATGTAAACCCAACCTCGTAATCTGAGTATGTATCAAGCAGAGCAGAGACTCTGGCTGCCATGCATTGGCTTTTACTTCTTTTTGAGATTCTAAGTTATGTCTCAGTCTTTCCTTCTAAAAGTATCCTACTTCGTATAAATAATTTGATATTCAGTGAGAGTAGCAGAAATTGTGGCTGTGTAGGCCATTAGTTGGAGTAAATGGAATAGTAACTATTGGCATCCCAGTTTAAAAAGAGGAGGAATTAAAAATGAAGGTTTTTGTCCAAGTGCAAGGTGTAAATTAGAACAAACCAGGCATGACACCAAGGGTAGAAAGAAAAAGATGACTACGGAAGAAAAGCAGGATGCTCTGAAGGGATTTACTGAAGAGTCAAATGTGGATCATGTTGTTTTGGTGAAAGTGGAACTAGAGGGGTTTTGTTCAGAACGCAGAGCAGATGTCAGTGAAATAGAGACATGTTTTAAAAGATCAGTGGTAACTGGTGAACGTGGTGATGCAATGAGTAATTTCACATTCATTTTGTTGATCACTTCCTAGTCCTGGGAAATCCTCTCATAGTTGTGGATCCCCATGCCTTTGGGGAAGGTGTTAAATCAGATTCCATGTGTCTCAGGGAAGCTAAAATGACAAACTGGTTGATGGTAGTAGATGGACTGGCCACCTAGGAAGAGCAGTGCTGAGCCAGGTGCTGCAGTGGGTGCCTCCACAGATCTGAAGTGAGCTGCTGAGGTACATGTTCCCATGTAGATCTATCCTAAGGAAAGTCACAGCAAAGGTAGTATCAGGACAGGCGTATATTCATACATGCCTTGTAGATAAATCCAAGGAAGCAGGAACTCCCACGGAAGGTTTTCTGAATTTTTTGTCTCTTTTTGTGTCTGCCACATGATGCTTCTGTGTCAGAGCAGACAGCCCCCACACCTAATCTACCCAGCCTCCCCATCCTCACCTGGCACTGCCTCTTTCTGCTCCTTGTCCTGGATCCAGTGCAACAGGACTTGGAGCTCACCCACTCCCACCTATCCTGTCCAACTCCCACCCACCCCCAAACTATCTCTGAAGGCTCCTGCTAACTCCTACTGCCCTATCACAGCCTGTTCGCATTTCAGCTCTCTCAGAAGCCCCTTTAATCTTTGGTAAGAGGTGCCTGGCCAACATGCAACGCCCTCTCTGCTCCACTCCTTCCTGGCCCCCAGGCTGCTCGGCGACCCCAAAGCCAGGAGGAAGATGAGGAGGGTCGGGGTGGCGAATGTCCTC
>NW_009720831.1:0-293 GCF_000703405.1 Apaloderma vittatum
ATCTGCAAGGAAGAAATTGGAATGAATGAAGGAGCACCCAATGGAGAAGACCCATGGCTCTTGACATGACAATGGTGATGGCAATTGTGACAGCAATGGAAATGGCAATAGAAAAGGACAGGGACGTGAACATAGAAATACAAGGTGGGAGCACTTTTGTGACACAGAGTCACAGAATCACAGAATGTTCGGGGTTAGAAGGGACTTCTGAAGATCATCTAGTCCAACCTTCATCCCAGCATACCTAACCACTACACCATAGCCTCAAGTGCTAGATCTACTTTTTTTTTAAA
>NW_009720832.1:0-439 GCF_000703405.1 Apaloderma vittatum
CCGCGCCCGTTTTTTAGCCGCCATTTTGTGTCCCCGGCAGCTCGTGCGACCTCAAGTACACGGAGGGCGTCCAGTCGCTCAACTGGACCAAGATCATGAAAACCATCGTGGACGACCCCGAGGGTTTCTTCGAGCAGGGCGGGTGGTCCTTCCTGGAGCCCGAGGGGGAGGTGAGCCGGGGGCGGAAAACGGGGAAGAACGGGAGGGAAAAAGGGAAAAAATGGAGGGAAAAGGGCAAGAAATGGAGGGAAAAGGGCAAAAAGTGGAGGGAAAAAGGGAAAAAACGGAGAGAAAATGGCGGAAAGTGGAGGGAAAAAGGGAAAAAACAGAGAGAAAATGGCGGAAAGTGGAGGGAAAAAGGGAAAAAAAAAAAAAGAGAAAAAATGGAGGGAAAAAGGGAAAAAATAAAGGGAAAAGGTGAAAAAATGGAAGGAAAATG
>NW_009720833.1:0-575 GCF_000703405.1 Apaloderma vittatum
CTAAAGTGAGTTTAAAGTTACAATATTTGAGAGAGGTCTGTGCACAAAGATCTAGAGAGGTTCTAAGAGTATTAAGTTTACAAATATCAAAGACATTGGCCTAAAGAAGTTGGGAAATGTTTCCATTACAGTTCTGGTCAGCCTTAAGTGTCACCTGCCCTTTTGTTAGGATACAGTCACTAACTTCAGGATCACATATGATCATTTTCATGTGATTTCTATTCACTGCTTAGGAAAGAAATGCTGCCCTAGAAATGATCTCTGTTACGTGATTCACTCAGCTGCCTACTGTTTCTTGCCGCTAGAAAGACTTGGAGTGAGGTTACTTTCCAATGTACAGTCAACATGCCATGACTTTTACCAGTTGTTTTTCCTGTGAAGCCATGCTAGCCAAAGTACATGCTGCCTTCTCCTGTGCAGGCAAATGGCAGTGGATCTCCAGTGCTATGTAAAATGTAAGGGGGGAACCAGGCAGGTGCATGTCAGCAGCTACAAAACTGCATTTTACTGTCATCTTTCTGCCTGAAACTACTTAGCTTCAAAAAAGGACTCGGTTCGGAGACAGAAAGATTCCT
>NW_009720833.1:597-3802 GCF_000703405.1 Apaloderma vittatum
TGACAAAATGTGTAAGCCTGAACCCTCATCCTGAAAGCTGGGAAATCAAATTATGTCATTTGCAGACTCTTGCATTTGAGCAACATTTTCCTGCTTGCAAGACCCAGAGCATAAGGCAGTGAGAAATCTCATCTAACAACAGGAAAACTAATCCAGTAGCAGAAACCAACACTTCAGGCTACCTCAAAAAGTATTTGGCTTTGCATCTAGTTTTATTACTTGTCTTTGTCTGAAGTAAACAACACCAACTTTGTTTCCTGATTTTCCTTTTCAGCTAAGTCTCTTCTAAGAGGCTGCACTTTCTGAAGTTAGCAGCATCTTTTTGCAGACAGTGTTTGCTGGTAGAAGTGATGGGGATTGTTAATGGGCAGGGGGAGTTGTGTTTGATATTGGTTTTTATGCATTTGGACATACTGCATTATTCTCATTGTTTCCTTATTAGTACCATTATTGTTTTTATTTCATTTCCCCATATGTAAGTCTCTCTGCCTTATACCCTTTCTCTTCTTGTTTGGGGAGAGAGAGGGGTTAGACACCATCTGTCAGCATTCAGCACCCAGCCCAGCTCTAACCCATATGTAAGTGCTGCTCATATAACAAGAAGCTGCTGGGACATCAGTTTGCTATCCTCTTCCTTTAGTGCCTCTCATTGTTTGCAGCTCATTTTAGAATAAATCCACACAGCCTTTTTTGTCTGTTCTCTGTTTACATCTAATTTATCTTTTTTTTTCCAATTCTGTCCTTCTAGTTGTTGCCTCACCTTATCCAGTTTTTGCTCTGATGCTCTGCTTCTAAAAGGAGGGAGTCTGCTGAGTCCATAGGCAAGTGTAGCCATACCAAAAAGAGACTTGTTCTCTTTTACAGAATCATAGAATAATCGAATGGCTTAAGTTGGAAGGGACCTTAGAGATCATCTAATCCAACCTCCCTGCCATGGGCACAGACGCCACTCAACTAGATCAGGCTACTCAAGGCTCTGTCCAGCCTGACCTTGAACACCTCCAGGGAGGAGGCATCTCTGGACAATTTATTCCAAAGTCTTCCTGCCCTTGTACTGAAGAATTTCTTCCTAAAGTCCAATCTAAATCTATTCTCCTTCAACTTAAACCCCTTGTCCTATCGCTGGACCCTCTTGTAGAAAGTCACTCCCCAGACTTCCTGTAGGTTCCCTTCAGGTATTGGAAGGCAGCTATTAGGTCCCTCCAAAGTCTTCTCTTTTCCAGACTGAACAGTCTCAGCTCCCGCAGCCTGTCCTCATAACAGAGGTGCTCTAGCCCTTGAATCATCTTTGTAGCCCTCCTCTGAACAACACTCCAACAGATCCACGTCTGTCTTACGGTGGGGGCACCAAAATTGGACACAGTATTCGAGGTGGGGTCTCACAAGAGCAGAGTAGAGGGGGAGAATCACCTCTCTTGATCTGCTGGCCACACTCCTCTTGATGCATCCCAGGGTATGGTTGGCCTTCTGACCTGCATGAGCTCCCTGCCAGATCATGTTGAGCTTCTCATCTATCAACAGCCCCAGGTTCTTCTCTTCAGGGCTACTCTCAAGCCACTCTGAACCCAGTTTGTGTTTGTGCCTAGGACTGGCTCGACCCAGGTGAAGGACCTTGCATTTTGACTTGTTGAAGCTCATGCAGTTTGCACTGACCCATTTCTCAAGCCTGTCAAGGTCCCCCTAGAAGAGGTTGCCCCTTGTCCTGTCACTGGGCACTACTGAAATGAGTTTGGTTCTATCCTCCTCACACACATCCTTTAGATATTTCTTGACATTGTTGAGGTCTCCTTTTAGCCTTCTCTTCCCCATTCTAAACAGTCCCAGCTCTCTCTACCTTTCTCATAAGAGATATACTCCAATTCAATCATCTTTGTTGCCCTCCGCTAGACTCTGTCTGGTAGTTCCCTGTCTCTCTTGAGCTGGGGAGCCCAGAACTGGACGTAATGGGTTTGACTTCTTTCAGGTGGTGGGGATTTGACATCAGCCTTCTTCATTCAGGTGAGGTGTTCTCAGTTTGGCTAGTCCATGAGACAAGTGGTGCTTCCACTTCCACTCATTTTGCTGGGTCTGTTTTAAAGGCTGACTTTTCAAAGCAAAACCAGGCTACGTTTCTCACTGGGTACATACCCACTCCATGGTATTAAGCACAAGTATTACTACAAGATAGCATCCCTGGTCTTCGTTTTGTGAAGGAAGGAGTGTGCTGACATACTTCCAAGCTTAAAAAGAGCCCAAAAGTTCAAATAAAGTTCATCTATTTTTAAGAACAGTGTGCTCCCCTTTCTTGTTATATGAGCAATTGCAATACTGAAAGATAACCACAGTAATACGGGGAAGTAAAATATTTCTGCAGAAAAGTTAAAGCTTCTTTAGATTTTCAAATAAAGGACTGTGTTGGGTGCCTCCAGAACTGAACTCTTCCATTTACTTCTACTGAAACTCTCTTCCATTTCAGTGTTTTCACTGGCGTACTGGGATATTTCTTCTTCTGATATCTTTAATCGTAGCTGAAGGTATAAAAATCCTGGTGATACCTCAGAATGGAAGTCACTGGCTCAGCATCTGCCCAGTAGTGGGTAAACTCCAGCAACAACAGCCCTCATGGAGGCTGGGGATGCTTCTCCTCCTGACTCTCCTGGTCCAGTAGTGTGGGCCCATCATGTGCTGGCCAGGGCTCATACCAGCACTGGGACTGCAAATACAGAGGAGCCTTAGCCAGTAAACAGAGGAAAGCCACTCCCTCTTTGAAATACGCAGGTGTTTGTGCTGCATTCTAAACTCTGTCACCAAGACTTAGAGGGACCCAGCTGGCACCTCACTTTCTGCCATAATTGACTCTCCCAGTGGTACTCTTGATCATGCACATTGTGCCAGTGAGGCCACACAGCCACAGGCAGCAATCACACAATGTTCCCACCGCAGCCCCTTTCCCCTGGGCTTGTCCATTCCTCCCCTGCCATAGCCCAGCTACGTGGCTTCTAACTCAAATTCAACCCACTGTCTTCTTGTGCGGGTGAACACCTTTGAAAAATAGGCAACTCTTATCTCACACTCCGTTGAACCCAGTAGATTTTAAGTCATCAAGAAACCCTTGCCAGATATCCAAGCACACTGATAGAGTCGCAGGCAAACCCTCGGAAACTGACCTCTAAGGCACTGATTAACTGCACCCAACCTGACCTTGCTTTTGCACACACTCCCTACA
>NW_009720833.1:3833-4695 GCF_000703405.1 Apaloderma vittatum
GTTTGGAAGGCAAACTCATCCTGCTGCAAAAGGGAGGGGAGGGCAGGACGTTTCCCTACCACTTCCCTGCTTACCCCTCTTAGGCAAATGGGAGGTACCACTATAAAACATATAATCAACCTTTTGTGAGAACATGCTGTTTGCTGAAGCAATCCTTTTTCCAACAATCATTTTTCAGGGCACTGTATACAGCTGGAAATTATTACACAATTTAGTTTGTATTAATCTTTTCTTTCCCCCTTTAGCCTTTGTATTAAGGTAAAAGATTTGGAAAGCATTTTGTCACTTTCACCTCAGAGCTTCTCTGCAGGTCAGATATATTCCTTTTCAAAAAGTCATCAGGTGCTTGACAGAAAACTTTGGCTTGTTACTTACTCAGTACCTTTCCTACATTAGGCAAGATTTACAGACGTGGGAAAGTGGGAAAAAGAAAACAAGAGGCTGAAAGGAAAACATGCAGGAAATGATACGTAATTAATTTCATCCCACTGACCATAGTATGAAAGGGAGAGTTGTGGTGTTTGTGTGGGACAGAGGCTGCACGGCTCTGTCCTGTGTTTCATTATCTAACCGTTTCAGCACTGATAACGGCAAAAGCATCGCTGTGGAGCTGATGGCTCCTGCAAGCCCACGCCTGCACAGAAGCATCTCGTTGGCTAGGTCAGGTGCAACGCCTGCGCTCACACCTGAGTCTCTGCTGCACAGTTCAAGCCATGTGGGGAGCAGAGAAACACAGACTCATTAAAGTTGGAAAAGATTTCCAAGGTCAGCATGTCAACTGTCAACCCAACACTTCCATGACCACAAAACCATGAGGAGTACTGCTTAAAACATATTCAGTGCGTGTCTTGGGCCTGGCCCC
>NW_009720834.1:0-25530 GCF_000703405.1 Apaloderma vittatum
TAAATATATATATAAATTATTACACTTTAAATATATATAAACAATGTTTTTTCCATGGAACTATATTGTCTTGAGTTATTATAATTTTTTTCTTGGTTATTGGCTTTCCAAATATTTTTTTGGGGAGCTTAAACATTTTTCACATGAGGGAGAAAAAGATCACAAGCCAGTCTCCAGTATCACAAAAAAAGGACAGGGGCAAACAATTAAGCAATATAACCCCTACATAAGAATTTATGTCAGACTGTAATTATGCTTTTTAATGTTAGCTTTCTCATGCTTGTACAGTCTGTTAGTCTGATAAGAAACCATCAGGATTTAAAAGTTAGGCATAGAAAAAGGATGACAACACATTCCTCCATACTCCAGATATTTTACTGGAAAATTCCATGTCATCACTATGAACCTGTTTGGTTTTAAATTACTTCACATTTTAACTGGCACTCCATTTTCATGAACAGAAAAAGTTTCCCTTCACAAATCTCAATACTGGAGATGTTTGTAATAAGCACGACTATGCCATTCCTGGAAAACACGCTTTGAGAGAACACAGGTTAGAGCTTTGCCCCTCACCCAGGGAAGACACAGCTGAGGCCAAGACATTAACTCCTGCCCCTCCCGGCTCTTTAATCTGGGCCACCTTCACCCAAGTTCTGCTCCTAGGACAATTCATTAACACTTCTCAGACGCTTTCAGTTTTTCTGAAGTTTTGAGTTTGGGGGGCTTGTTGGGGCATAAGGAGAGGGGGTGGTGGGTGACAGAGGGGGAATGTTGATTAATCTTCTCTGCACAAAGAAGGGCTTTTACCTAATGAGTACATTCACCAAGAGAGAAGTGTAACACATATTCCCTGGCAGGCAGCATAAGCGCAGGAATAAGAAGCATTGGAGGTGAAACTCTTATGTCTGGGATGCAGGGACCATTTTCCCCTTAAGACCTTGGGAACACTACAGCTCTAAGGATGCACTGCCAGGATCTAGTTTAGAAAGGGATTTAGCTGAACAAACAAATCAAAGATTAGGAGCTATGGTGAGCTTGAGATTAGTACTAGACATCTATGGCAAAATATCAGACCAACAAGCTCAAATGAATGTTTGAATAGGAGAGCACTTGGAACTACAGAGACAGATCTATGATCTGTCTGTTTGGTTTCACCAATATTTAGTGTGATTATGGATTATTGCTTGAACATACATGGGGAAAAACAAAACCAAAACAGATGAACTTATCTTTGAAAACTATGAAAAAAAATTACCAATTCCTTCTATCTAACCCAAAAAATCACAACCTTGGGGTAATTCTGCAACAATATCCAAACAAATATATTAATTAAATTTCTGTCAATATGCAGTATCTACAAAAGGAAAGAAAGTACAATAAAGTCCCTCTGGAGAAGAGCACGAGTATCTTGATGCCTAAAATTCATCACATAATAATATCACTAGAAACATCATCTCTGCAAATATTACAGTTATTCATCATACAAATGAATTAACTTTGCACTTAATTTAAAACTCATACAGTCTCTTTTTTACTAACATGTTACTTACATCACCACTATCTTGCATCCAGGCATATTCTACTGTGCACTACTTGCAAAAATGAGGTAGGAATAAAAATCTTCCAAGTGCAGTGTACTAAAGTTTTCCACTGCTGTAAAAGTAATTGATTAAAACACTGAGTGCTTAGGGGTGTATAGAAGTGAGCATTTTAAAAATACTGCTGTGAGAACTTGATAGTTCTCTCCAAGAGAGAGTATCTTTACTTCTTGCTTTGTGAAGTTTTTATTTCAGCTGCATATACAGAAAACACACATCAAGTTCTAGTTGTTTCAGCCCTTTCCTAAATGTTCTTTTATCCCATTTACTCAGCCCCACCTTACAATCGCAAACATTTCCTTAATGTTATTCTCCTCAATTTAAGGAGACATTATCAGAAAGGATCACTGAATACAGTCAATTAACTTTTGTATTTCATAAAGTTGCAAACAATTTCAGTAGAAACTGGTCTTTGAATAGTTTTATTACGCATTCTTTCCTCCAGGACGTTCCTTCTTACTCTTCTCTGTATTCAACTTTGTAGTTTGCCTGGCTTCATAACTTTGCACACTTGTACTTTTAAGTATGTTTCCTGTAGGAGGATTTGAAGGCTTGGTTTTGAAATAAGAGATAGCCACATCCTGCACTCACAGTCAGAATGTGTTCTGCTCTACACTAGCGTGTTCTAGCAAGTGTTTACACACATGCCATAACTATTCCTAGAATCTGAGCATCAAATGAGACTTTTATTCTCAGTGTTTTCCTCCCAATATATTAGTAGGGACTTGAAAGGGCTAACATCCCATTCTTCTGGCTTTAAGGGTAACAAAAACAGAAGTGAGATAAAGACACACATACACATTTACATATTATGTCTTCTTATTATTTTGTCCTGAGGAGAGGTGACACATAAAGCTTCCAGCGGTTACCTTCAGCTCTATCTTCTGTCATTACCACTGCATAGACACCAGGTTGCATATAGCTATAAGTTGGGTATAGACATAAAAAAAAAGTGTCTTCAACTTGCCTGGCATGTTTTAAAGATTATGGTTTAGAATACCTGATTATTGACAAGTTAGTATATCTTGGGTTTCACTTTTTTCCTAAAGTGAGAGACAAACTTACTGTGCCTAAAAAAGCTAATCTACACGAATATCTAAGAAAGTCAGACAAGTGAGTGCTAAATTACAAGTTGATGTCAGATGCTGACCACACTGCTAACGCAGCAACAGCAGCCAAAAACTGACTGCATGCTGATATAAATTCAGGTTTTCAAGGAAGTTAACCTTAAATTGCTCTTAAAACTAAATAACAGGCCATCTGGTCATATGTCATCTACAATCACCAACTCAAAATTATAAAAAATGGGAGGGAAAAGCGGTTTGAAAATAAGCATTTTTGATAGCATTTTTTTACTCTGGGCTATAAATACATATTGTATGAACTCTATAAGGAGACAAAGAACAAGAACATGTTAAGATCTATTTATAAAGATTTTTTTTTTTTTCCTAATCAGAAACTGTTTATAAAATGCTGTAACACACTGTTCAAAATAGATACAGCAAACTGATCCTTTAAACAAGAAGACTGTAATTACACTCTTGGACATAACAATAGATATGGCACAGTCATTCCTATAAGACTCAGAGCTTTGTTTTTAAACCTTTATCCGTATTGGAGAAAAGAAAGAGAGCTGTGCACAAAGATGGATCCTTCTCAAATAATATACAATAGTTAGGTCAAAGAGACTTCCTGCAGTCAGCCATTCTTTGCAGATGATGAGATGGGATGGAGCAGATGAGACTGAATGAACCTAGTTAAGTATAACATCAGATGAGTATACTTTTCTCTTGTTTGCTTTTACTTCCAAATCTTCCATTATAAACTGACTCTTTGTAACTTTGGAACGCAAAGGATTTTGCAAACTTGGGCTAGCAGATGTAAAACACAGAAGCAAGAGACCTAAAAAAGACAGGCAGCAACTGGACCTATTAGGCATACATCCAATTCAGCTTTCACAGGTTACTATAATATTACTTCAAGTAAGTAGTAACTCCTGTGTCTCTTTTACTGATGCATTTCTCTAAAGCCTTCATTATCTTTCTCTACAGTCATGATTAACATAAACTTGGATGTACAGCGGCTATGGAAGAAGAGATATTTGCTTTCTTGCTCAATGACTGATGAGTAACTGATAAAACAGAATATGCTGCTACAGTTATTCTAGAGAATTCCATACAATTCACAAGATTAATCTCAAAAATGACTTTTTAGTTTTTATTAATAATTTTGAGTTTGAATTGATATTTGATAGTTGTTCATGCATGTATTTAAAGTTTGCATTAAAAGGAAGCACTATAAAAATTGCTTATGCAAAATGTCTCAGAACCCATGTAGCCGTATTTCCTTATTATTTTTGAAAACCCCTCTTGATCTTTATTCGTGTGTGTTTTTCATAGAAGACAGCAGGAACAACTTCTGTGACTCACACATCATGATTATGGGTTTAGAATTGAGAACAAAAAACCCAAAACCCCACAGGGCTAAATGTTAAACATATTAGTGTCATTATTTAGTTTAAGTTTGCTCTTAACCTTAGGATATTAGGATCGACATCAGCAAATTTGTTCCACTAGCAGTTGGGTTCTTTTTTCTTTCTCAGGCAAACATATTTTTACTGAGTTAAAGTGTAACATCAGTCTGTAAAGGATTAATCAGAAGGATTCACTTGTCATGAATATCCCAGAGAACTTTCATCACTGACTTTTCCCTCTTCAAAACCAGCAACAATAAAGTATCAGTAATCGATAGCTCTACATTTACTCAGATTCATTTCTAAACCAGTTGACAAGCAGTATAAACTGAAACACTAACTATTCTTCACAAGTAATGCGGAGAGTCGAGCAACTTAATTATCTCAGAAATGATGAAGAAAAACAAAGCTGCACTGGTCTGCAGTGTAGAATCCAGTGACTCTTGCTACGAATATGAGACCTTGGATGAAGGAGGACACCCTTCCCTGTTAAATCTCATAGCGCAGTCTTTAATAGCAGCTGTGGGTGGCTTTGCTTGGCCTTTTAATTCACCCCTGTCAGACAGCGACTGATATTTGTCACCTTGTCTCTGCAGGAAGATGGCTCTCATTACCTCACAGGGAGGCAGTTAGTCAAATGCCTTGATTAACTTCTTTAAGAGCAGCAGAACTCACTAAAGCTCTGATTTGTTCTTAGGTAGGACAACATTCAACTGCAGGCTTACTCTTCTCAGAAATAATATACTAATTTTAAGGTATTTTAGAAGAGATTGATTTTCTTTGTCATTCTTGTGTGAACTTTTTTTTTAATCATCACAAGTCACATAAAAATCTTGTTTCTGCCCTTAAATAGCAAGCTACCAAGTTAGTGCACAAAAAAACATTGTAGCGACAACTTGTCTTGAATATAAGTGCCTGTGTTTTCCCAAGCCACTAATTTATTATTCATTCATTTATTTTACTTTTCAAAAAGGACAGACTAATGTGCTAAAAGGAGACATCTTTCATAATTATTTGGCATTCTTCTCCCACAGGTTTCTCACTGAGTAAATTCATGCTGGTAAAAACTACATACTGTGGAAGCTGGAGGAGCAGATGCAGGGTAGCTGTGCAGGGAAGCTAACAACAAACACAACCGATGAGGCTAGTCAGAATTATTCACAGTGTGGGGTGTCCTGCCCTGTGGGACACCCCAATCAGGACCTGCAGGTCAAGGATCCAGGAGCCCTTGTGAGGGGAAAAGGAAAAGGGAACATAAGCCCTCCACAACCATTCAGAAATAAACATTTCTGCCAGCTTAGCAGAATTTTTGTAGAACAAGAAGTGTATTGAAATAAACATTTGCTTTCAGGAAAACCGTGTTTGTGACAGAAGTTTTACTAAGTTAGTAACTCCTGCTTCCAGAAACATGGGCAACTGGAAAGCTCTAATATACAGAGTTAAACTGTCAGCCCCACTCCAAATGCAGTAACAGTAAAATAATAAACAATAGTAGTAAAAAAAAAAAGTAATCAGCTCTTGAGATATCCAGGAGACACACACCTCTTTCCTGAATGAAATGATCTAAAGAGTCAAACTAATAGAGAAAAAGAAAACACTACAGCTTTCCCCTCTCTAGTACTACTATGATTTTTTTTTCCATAATTTGAACCAATACTGCAATATGGAGATAGTGCTCCTCTTTTTGAGTCTATTTGATCAAAGCTTTTCTCCATCACGTTAGGTCAATATCTCATTGATACATGCTCTGTCAGACCAGCTGCAATGCCATGTTCTTCTGCTGCTCAGTAATATGAACTGATTTAGTGCATGTAGCTGAAAGGTTTTGAAACATTCTGAATGATTTATACAATGAATGGGCCATTGTTCTAATAAGACAAAAATCATATAGATGCTGGACAGTGCAGTAACATGAAGTTCCAAACAGCACACAGTTTTTTGGTTAGACAGAAGCAATTTAGCACGAAAGTAGCACCACAGATTTATGGACAACACTGCCTTAGGTGTAATTTTCCTCAGCACACAAAGACTTGGATGGTGCTTTAATAGAAAAACCTCTCTATGTAGACAGTAAGGTTTGTTTACTTGTTGCTGGATATTAATTCATCGGATTCCAATTTTAGTTTCCCCATGTCCTCATTATACTAACTCATCAAAATTCTCTTTCTCCAACTTTTCTTCTAGAGTGCTTGAAAATGATCATAGAATTATAGGATGGCCTAGGCTGGAAGGGACCTTAGAGATCATCTAGTCCAACCTCCCTGTTATGGGCAGGGACGCCACCTGTCGACTAGACCAGGCAACACATGGGGACCAAGCATGAAGCGATCTCACGACCTCGGTGTTGGTCACTGTTGTCAGCACTGCGCTCAAACCACGGAGCTAGCCAGCAACATATAATCATTTTGCCACCCTAACCATGCCCCTCAGCCAGCAACCACTGTCTTTACCGGTAATGTTGCCCACCATTTCTTACGAATTTGGCAAGGCAAGGCTTCAAATGATTTTTTCCCACTGGAGAGGTGGTGAGGGATGCAGAAACCTGTTTCAGGCTTTTGTTAGTATTTACCTAACAAGATTACAGAAAGCCTGATTTTTAGGACTTGGTAATCCTTATGAGTTCCACTGGGAGCTTCAGTCACAGTGAGAATTCTAAGCAGAAACTTGAAAATTCCCCCAGAAAGCAGAGCACTAGCAATGCTCCGTCCAGGACAGTCATCATATGTGCACTTTACACTGTTCTCCAGACTTCTCAAGCACTAGTAGACGCAGAAAGTTAGAACTTTGCTATTAGATGAACGGTATCAGAAGGGACTTAAAGAAGAATGAGAAGAAAGGGACACAAAGAAGAAGGGCAGAAGTAAACAGGCAGCGTGACTTAAGTGCAGCCCCTGTGCAAAGGTCCATTCTGCAGCACCAAAGAGTCTGCCAGAGTGACCCCATCAACTCCAGCCCCCTAATCTTCACTTCCCATATTGTATTCATTATTCTAGCTTTTACTTTTCAAAAAATCAAAATAAAAAAGGAAGAATGGTAGAAAAAACTTCACATATTTTTGTCTGAAATGAGGCCAAAGGGACGTGGCCTGTCTACAGGGATCTTCCTGAGGCTGGTAAGATCAAACTGAGGCTTCACTCCATTTCTAAATGCCCTCCCCTGTCCACAGAAAAACCTTTTTATAAAAACAAACAAACAGTATTATTTTCCCTTATTTTTGCTTTAAAAAAAAAAAGTTTTCTCTTGAAGGTGGAACGAGGCACCACATGATAGGGAAGTGGCAGACAAAACGCCTTTTGCAAAGACCTTGGACATTCACTATGAAGACCAGGTAATACCGTTTCCTAAGAAATACACGTTACCTGAGGGAAAGAAGCTGCCATCTCTTTGGCATTCCCAGTTACCTAGTATTTTAGTCATAAGGTATTTATCTGCTCAATTTGAAAAGTATTTGGTTTCCATGAAACGACTGAGATTTATTCAGTCATTGACCTACCGAACTCCAAGCAGGATTCCTTCCCATAAAAGAACTAGCAAGTATATCTTCTAAAAAAAACAATGCTGCACAGAGAATTCGGTTGCTTCATGAAGAAATAATGAGGCAAGCTTAGAGTTTAAGCTCCATTAGAAAAAGCATTTTCAGACAGTTTTAAGTATAAATCACAATGACGATAAATTCTGTCACATGCATATGAACTTGGCTTTCATCAAAACACGAAGGCTTTTAATACAGATCATGCTTCATTAAAAATAAAACATAATCCCACAAGGCTTGGAGAAATCATCCAGTATGTTTTATAATTTGTCTTGCAGAATGTGCTTTTTCTTTGTTTCAAACACACAACTATATCTTACAGCCAGTCGTCTTTTTTGATAAATTTTCTGTAAGAGCAGTATACTTTTTTCATATCACGGCTCATATCAAATTGTTTGCATTCAAGCAAAGAACAGAAACTATAGATTTGACTACAATATCCAATACAAAATGAAATTCAAATTTCTTGAATATGATGATATGTTTAAGTTATCCACATTTAAGGACATTTTTATAAGGAAATGTTAATATCATCTAACTTTCATGGTTTCACTATATTTTGCTCCAAGAGCAAAAGATTGTAATCATGAAAGCTAGACATTGTAGTTGGATATCTTGAGTTTTCATATATTGATTTTGATAATTTGCATTTCCTTGCAATTAGTCACAGCATTACCATTTCCATTCAAGGTATAAAAGCTAGTTAAAATCATGCAGCTTCTTGTGAGAAGAAATCCAGTGACTTATTGTGCACTCCAAGCTTATGGTTCACTAGGCCATTTTAATTTTGCTCCTCTTACTGTATCATTGCTGTTCCAGCAGGGAGTCAGGTGGCCTTGATCAGGACTACTAAAATGAGCTGATTACTGCAGAAAATTTGCACACCAGCTCCAGCCTTCCTAAACCATGCAGGCTCTGCATATTCAGGAAGGGAACTGCAGCATCTGCAGGTCCTTGCCAGGAGAATAAAAGATATTAAGAAATACAGACTCAGAGATATGCAGAAAGGAACATACATCAGCAACCTGATGAGGTCAGAACAAACTTCAAAAAACAATAAACATGCAATAATCTGTGCAGAGACACCGAATTTTCTGTTTGCATTTATTTCAAAGCTAACACAGTGGTAAATATTTTAACTCAGTAAGTCCAAATTTTTGTTCATGTTTGGTCATCTTTCTAGAAGAACACGGTGATTTAATAACTAATTCGTATTTAATTAGTACTTCCTTTGCACCATCAAACAAGCAAATATTTAGTGATATGTTCCAAAAACAGAATTTTAACAGAAATTTAAAGCTAGATTTTATACTCAACAATTACTGCTGAAGAAAAAGAAGCGATAATTTACATTAATTTGGTTGTGATACTCTGCAGAGATTTAAAACACACACGTTAAATAAAATATTATGGCTCCATTCAGAATTAAAGCTCTGCTTAAAGACACCTAAGTAAAGCTCTGCTGAGTCTTATGGTACTTTTCAGCGAACAAAATAATCACACTGTAAGGATTTGCTGAGATGTGTTAAACATCCACAGTGCAGACACTGAACTATTTGTGGGGATTTTTTGTTCTAACTTGATTAGTCACAAGCTTTGGTCCATGACCTAGCAAAGAGAGATGCACACATCACAGGCAGTGTGCTAAGCTATGTAACAGAAAAACAGAATGTTGGGATCCAGGGGGATCCTCTGGTTTGCTTCTGTGTTAATGGAGATTTTAAACGTAACAGGAAGTTACACATTTACTCCAGGGATGATCACCTTGGAAAATCAACAGATAAGCAACACGTGTATCACTAAGATCACAGTAGGTAATCTTCTATGGACAATATATCTCTGGAGGGAACAGAGAAAAAGAAAACCAAACAAAAATAAAACCGACATGATACATAGGAGTCATCATTACACATCTCTGTGCTTTAAGAGTTAGAAAAAGGTGGTATTATGATTCTGCCTTTTGTCCTCTTTCTGTCATCCACAATAGGATTTTTACACACATAAAATGTTTTACTAGCTAATGGCAGGCAGAACTCATCTTGCCTACCAGGCAAAAATGGGATTCGAATGTTTGATAGTTTAGAGTTCTATTATAAAAATACAGTATTACCGTGACGATTGAGTTTTAAGCAACAGTCACAATGCTGTTGCTTTTCCTTCTACAAAACAAGCAAACAAACAAAAAACAACAACCACAAAACTTTTTTGGTTCAGAAGAACTGAAGGGGGATGATAACCAAACAAAAAAATCTGCTCAATATACAGAAGTTAAATTTGATTAAATACTTTCAAATTTTCATTGAAGGCAATTTTTGAGAAGTTTCTGAGAAAGTTGATTCCCAGGAGCTTTTAATGAAAATATTCTCAAGAATTTTATTGCTTGCAGTCATTGTTTACCCAATATTTATTATTTTTAGCATTCCAATTCAAAATATTTTTAAAAATGCAAAGATTTTTTGCCTATTAATAAGCCGTTTTACACAGATTAGCCATCTAAGTGACTTTGAAACCATTAGTTGATCCTACAACTGCATAGACAGTGCTAGCTCAAAGTAAGCTTTGTGTAAAACAAGTCTCATGAGTTAAATTTAGTTAAACTTTGTAGACCTAGAATTCAAGATATGAAAAGCATCACTTTTGAGCTAAGATTGGAAAAGTTAGCCTCCAGAGAGGTGTACTCTGTGGAAGAAATGACAAATTTAAATAAGCTGTAAAAGCAGTTACAACGAAAGCAGTAATATTTCCATGCTGAACAGAACAAGTCTTAATGAGCTTGAAGATCTGCTAAAAACAAAGCTTTAGACTGGACCTCAAAAAAATTCTTCCATTGAAAAGACAAAAGATTACCCAAATGTATTGACTGAAACTCCCTAAAATTTCCAGTCTGAAAGGTCTCTCAGAGCAGGTCAGACAAACATCTGGCAGAAGTTCATTGCCTTCGTGTGTCCATGAATGACATCCCCACATCCTTTTTGAGCCCAGTTTTCTGTGGTTGTATTAGACATCTACCAAAGGTGACAGAATTCTAAAGCGAAGAAAATTCACATTAATGGTGATAGCAGAAAATATTACTGAAAAAGGCATTACATATGTACAGTCTAAAGACTATTTTTGTTGGCTTTTCTCCTCAGGTACATAGTGCATGTATTGTTTTTTATATGTCATGAATTAATTTGAAACAGCAAAGTGATTCTAATAATATAATATTCCTTTTATTGAAATTGCAGATTCAGTATTAATCAGAAAGAGTTAAGAGAAATGTTTATTTTTACGTCTACTGTCAAGACGTGTTCTCACAGTGCTGGTCTTCAAAATCTCTTCTCTGGTTCAATGCGTGTGAACAGTCCTAATATACTATGTCCCCAATACTCATGATTTTCAGTAAAAGCGTAACAAAAATAGGAGGTCACATTTGGAATCTGAAAGAGCCCAAGACACCAAGAAAGGGTCTCATCCTACCCAGAGTGGCCTTGAAGACACCAGAAATCCTGAGGGGTTTTGGCCACATTTTCATTACTTAATAATTTGTAATTTTTATGTACAAGACCTAGGAATCTTGGCAAATCAAAACTTTACTTTATGCCATAAACTAACAGTTAGCTCTGCTCGTGTTTCTTTTCTCTCTATTCTTCTATGCAGAAAAGTGGTCCTCTACGGTTTACAAATTCAAAGAAACCAAAAGCCTTGGGGTTTTTCTTTTTTCAGTTGAAAGGGGACCAAATAACAAGCTTCTGCATTTGAATTTCCCAAAGGTACAATTTTAATTTGAAGGGAAAAATGAAAAAAGCATGAGGGGAGGAATCTGTAGAGAAATAGAAAAAGGCTAGATATTTAAAAAATCATCTAACTGATTCTATCCTGCAAAAACAAGGAGAAAATATATAACATAAACTAAACCCATCTCAAACGTGTTTATGTTGCTTCTATTTTCTACAATCTAAAGTAAAAAAAAAATCGAAGATAAATTCACTTCAAGTTCCCACTCCTCTGAAATTATTACTAATAATGTTTTCCTCTGTCTTCATGTTGGATAAATTTAATATCACAATTCTGGTTTTCAGGGCACGTAGTAGCAAGAAATGACAGGTGATCACTTTAAGTCTAACTATCTTAGCTACTGTTCTTCAAGTTGCTTCTTCATGTGTGAAATTAAGAACACAAGAGGGAAGAATGGATGGCTACCCATAACCAAATATCCAGAAGTCACTTGTAACTGAGATTTCCATGACTAAGTAGAAGAGAAAATGCAGGGAAAGAAAAGTGTAGGTAGTTGTAACATAAGTTTGTTTAAACTAATTATTCAAAATATATTCTAATATAAAACAATGGAAAAATTCAGATTTTACTCAACTCCAGTATTCCCACTGAAAGCAGTCTAGGACGTAACTAAATATGTTTAAGACCAGTTGTGAATGTTTACCTTTAAAAAGTGACCACAATCTTAGTTTCAGACAGCAAATTCTATTTAAAAGTTACTCTAGTAATTACACAGTGAGATATAAGTTATGAAATCATTTATGCAGTCATACCAGATATGAAATAAATCTTTCTACTTCAACAATCAGGACATTAAATAGCACACAACAGAAATTTGTTTTCTGCAGTATTCTATATTTTATGGGGCATGTCTCTATTTTCCCCAAAGTCCTTTAAACACTCAATTTCATACATTAAGTGTCTAGCATGCCATTGCAAATCTACAAATTATATATTTATATACATTTAAAATATATTAAAATATATAAATATCCCTTTAACAACACATTGCCCACTAGATGATGTATCTGAAAGATAAGTAATTGAAAAGCCTCTGAAGAAAAATAATCTTAATTCTTTTTGTCTCTAAATCGGCTACTGTGGCTTTTAACGGGTTTGGGAAAATTAAAAATTTAAAGAAAAACTGTCTGCATTGTTCAAAGGCAAGATTTAAAAAAAAAAACAAAACACCACACCAACTTTGTTCCTTATTTACTTATTTAGTATCCCTAAGTAAATCTGCCAGAACTATAATCCCTTCACATCTCATTTTCCTGTGGATGGCTGTGCATCTAAATGACATCATAAACCTGAGGTGTCACACCGGAAAGTGCTGTAAACAGCAGGAAAGAGCATCTAAAAAGTTTCCAATACTCTTGATCAGATTCCTTTTTCGTATGAATAGTGAAGAAATCAATAGGCAGTTGCTTTTTAAGTTTGAAACATCTGCACCACTTCCACGAGTTGCAACTTCAGAGGAGTTAAAAGAAACCGTGTTTAAAGGCAGTAACATATCCTTCTCTGTTCTTTCAACAAGCTTGATGTCAGGCAAAACTGCATTCCCAAACTGTTTCCTCATAATAACGTCCACCATAATAATCTAGACTGAAAAACTAGGCAAACAATAATTTTAGGCTGATTTTTAACTTAATTTCTATATAGCATTAGTCATTTATAGCAGAGGCTTGCCCTTCAGAAGTAATTCCAGAGTTAACCTCAAACTTTTGCTTCCCTGTGTCACATATCCTTTATATTTTAATAACACAATTAACAAGATATCACGGGCACGTCATATCTTAAGCAGCCTAGAGTCTGACATCAACTTTGTACGCTGATTCAAGTAGGGGTCAAGTTATTACTCTAGGCTTCTGACACTAGCCTTCTTCAACAGAGTAGTTCTTGTAAAAACTCCAGTTTGTTATCTAGCAAAGTAGCTGATAAGGCACAAACACAGCCCAAAAGATGCTTCACTGCAATTTTCTGGAGATACCTCTGAACACCACTACATAAATCTTATTAGATACAGTTGGCATGCTGCTTAAAGAGTTCATCCCTGTCTGCACTGGAGTAAGTTCAACGAACTTGTTTCTAGTTCAAATGATCCATTCACCGCTAAGTACTGCAGTGACAGGTACAGGATAAGAACCAGAATATTTATCTCTTTGGCACAACTCATTCACGACAGTTTAGCTGTCTATCTGATCTTAGATACCTCCGTTTTCACAAAAGTACAGAACTCACACTTTTTTTTTTGCTTCACTTGCCCTCTTATTTGAGGCAGAGAAAGGGCTCTCTTTGCAGAGTGAGAGATGGGTAAAACAGGTGCTTTTATTTGTTCTTCTTATTTAGATAATCTAGAGTATTGATGGATTAAAGTTTTGAAAGTTAGTATTTTGCTGTAGTTGGTACGTGTTTCTTTTTAAAATGACTCAATTGTCCAGAGTTTCTTCTCCTAGCAAGAGTTTTTCCAGCAGGTCTTTTGGGAGAATGTTTGCAGATAGGATTAGATTAGAAATGCTATTGCTTTCAGTGTACTTAAGACACTGGCAAGGATGAGAATTTAAATGAGAGATTTCCAATGTCTGCATTACACACTTCACAAATTCCTTCTTGCCTAAGGGAGGGAAGAACAACAACAACAAAAACCCTAACTCATTTCCAAGTTAATTTAAAAGCAGAGTTTGATGGCAGAATATTTGCATATGTTAGCTTCAAAACAGATGCAATATATGCCATCTATATTTGCACCTGTATTTTTTAAGGTTTTGTTTTGTACAAATACTTTGTGTGTACTATAAAAACTATGCAATGCTTTTTTTTTACTGGCAGGTTTTGGAAAGCAAGAAGGAAAATCTCAATTCTTGTAAATTGATGGGATATTCCCTTGCAGTGGAAGTACTTCACTATTTTGTATTTTTCCAATTTTCAGAATATACCTCATCATCTTGTATTTAGTTGCAAGCAGCATGTACCGAGTAATAGCTTTATGTAGGTCACATAACTATTTTGGTTTAGAATTAGGAAACAGGAGGCAGTCTAGAGGCAATTCTTCCATTAACAGATCAACATTCTTAACAGACGTTTGTATTTTGTATACAATAGATTTGAGCCATCTCTACCAGCGGAGATGTGCTGCACAACCAAGATGCCTTGCTAACCTATAATGACAAGACAGAAGTTCAGACACGTGTGTAGGTACAAGAAAAGGTGGTGATAAAAATTTAAAGGTCCCACCAGCTTTAAGTATTCTTGCTAGTGAGACATAAGAATAAATGCTAGCACAGAATTCTTTCCTAATCTCCCACTTAGGTGCCAAATCAACAAATCCAAGACTTAACAGCTTCAGTCTCAGCTGCTAAGCCAGCAGCTACATCTCTCACTTCTCTCTACTGAAATTCAAGGTTATAGGCCAATGTTTGCTTCAACCAGCTGAAGCGATCTTGCCAAATGCAAAGGGAGTTTTATTGGGTCTCTTTCTCTTCCAGTCCTCTAGAAAGAGATGATAATTGACTTAAAGTTTTCAGAAATATATTTATTTCACTCATATTACAAATTGTTCTAAGAAATTTCCTTCGCGCTTGAGAAATAACTGTATACATATACAAATAGAAGAATTAAAGCTGTTTGATTTGACAGCTATTATCTGTGAATCACAAATGCGTGGCTTAAAAAAACCCACAACACTAAGCAGGGATACAGGGATATATGCTGTAACCATGTTTTCCTACACTTTGTCAACCAAAAACAAATTTGCATTTGTCTTTTAGTATTCTGGGAAAGAGAAATTAATTCCACAGTTTTTCAGTCCTCTATGCCAACGTAAATTTAAAACATATTAATTATCTTAAGCTCGAACATTAACTTTGGATGCATAGCTATGAAACTTCTCCTTTATATCTTCTTCTTCCTTCAAGTCTTTTAAGAATATTAATTTGAATAAGGTTTTCAAACAGGATTAAATGGACTATGAATTTTATTCTAGTTTTATGGATATTTGCTTAAATCAATCTCAGGTGAATTAAGCTAAATTAGTGTGCAATTTAAATATCTGGGCATGATTTTTATGTGCACAGTATTATGGCTTTTACCTTATTGCTCTAACTGGAAAAAAGGGCATCTACATCAGAACTTGAAGCAGGAGCATAAATTTCATGAATTCAAAAGACAAAAATGGAATCAGGAAATTATACTGTTGAACAATCGACATTTTTCAAAGCAAAATCATTAGAGAATCTGGCTGTTTAAGGTGCTTGGCAGAAAGCAAATAAAACCTAAAATACTCTGAAAACAAACTATAGCACCTCAATAGTATTTACTGATACTTCTGAGTTTCTAAGTTTTATTTTATTTCGTATTTCTTTTTACAATGAAATTAATTTATCTTCCCTCAAGTAACAGGGCTAATAAACTTTTCCTGACAACAGGTTTGTAAGAGGAATAAATGGTTAATAGATGTTTTGCCAGTGACTTCTCTGGTGCATAGAGCTGCTTGAAGGAGTGATCCTAAGTGAACAGCAACAGCTGTAATAAACATCAATTTATTGCAATACTCAAATTTAAGCATGTGCTCAAGGGTGAATTTTTGTAAACACGTGAAGGGAAATGACTGTCGTGATGTTTGAAATAGTGTTACACTGCTGCATTAAAACCCTGACTTTTGCAAATATCTAGAAGTAATTGAACTTTGTAAGACTTTTAAATTTACATATATATATTTTTCAAGCTAAAAGTTTTTTCTACCACAGAAGTTACAGAAGACTAAAGAAGGTAACGATCTTCTAAATGCAATAATCCAGGGGAAAATAAATCCATAAATAAAATCCATTGTAAAACACAGTGTTGAGATGGTGAAAATTAATCAGTAACTAAAATACTTTAAGAAAAAGCATTCTTGAGAGCCTCTGTCTTCTAAATGTTAAGTTATGAAAGCATGAACTGGCTGTTATTGAATACAGCCATGTTTAGTGTGCATATCATATAATATGTTCTTGCACTATTTTGCCAGGGAAGCATGTTAAAAAATTCTATCTTTAAATTTAAAGACTACTTGTAATTTACTGAATTGTTATACTGTCAGACTTGAAGGGGTTTATTTTCAGAAAACTGTTAGAAAAAGAGCATGGGCAACCAGGAAAGTACTGGTTTTATGCAGCTGAAGTTTACTATTTGGAGAAAATATTCTAGCTTTGATTCTGATTAATTCTAATTAAATGAGCTCAAATCTTGTGCTTTGATTACACAAAATTTCAGACCAAATAGTAAAAATTATGTAAGATTGGTTAATACTAAAAAAAATTATGATACTTAGGTAACAAGTACAAGTCCTGCCAATGTCCAGAGCCACATAGCAGCTCATTTTGAGGTTCATAAACCACTTTTCTTCATGTTTCGTATCTAAAAAGGCTTAAAAGGATGAAAAAGGAATCTGATAACAAAGTCATGCAACCTATTCCTGTAATTTCAAGGGGCAGGAGCTTAAAAGAGAATGCACAGAAGTGATTTGGTTTTGGAGTGCATTTTCTGTTTGTGCTTTGTACGAAAGGAAAAGAAATATCTAAAACTAGACAAGAAAAGCATGAGGTTTTCCAATAATAAAAGGAAAAAGTAGTTATTAGTATCACTTAGAGAAATAAAAGCTTTTTCACATCCGTTGTTTACTAGTTCTGCCTTGAGCATATGAATATATCCGAGCTGATTCCACCCTTGGGATGTGTAGTCTGTGTATCACACTTGTTGGCCAGAATTTCTGCTCCCTCACTTCTTACAGGTCGGGGTGACGAGAAGTATCACAGTCATGATGCTTTAGACACATAAGCTATTTCTTTTGAGCTAACAAAAACAACCTCATTGCTGAAGGCAAGCAGGAGTTGAGAAAGCCCTTTTGTATTAGCAGGTGATCTCACAACAATGCAATATAACATCTATACAACATCAATACAGTTGCTTAACAACAACTTGGAGCTACCTAACATGGTATTTCAAATTCACCTCAGCTTTTCTAAAGTAAACATGAAAGTGAAAATGGCAGCATTTCCAGCTAATGATGTGTGCAACTACACAAATATAATCTAGATACATGCTACAGCTATGCTCATAAACTAATAATTTTCACAACAGGAGGTCTGCTGATTACCCTTGACATGGAAAGTATCCTAAATTTTCAAGCACAGATTTCTTCCTCCTTTAAATTCTTGTAGCTGTATGCTATGTTGTCAGCTTAATGTAATGAAGTATTTTTGATGAAACTAACCTTGCAATATTTGGGACACCAAAGAAATGTTTATTTATTCAATACTATTCAACAGCAAATAATTTGCTCGGTTTGCTTTATTTACATGTTGGAATCACTCTGTAGAAGTGTCACTAATACAAGACAGGGGTAACACAAAACGGAGTAGCTGGTATTTTTAAAATAACTAAACCAGAGAAATTATATTCTTATATTTTCAGATTTTTAACTTACAGGGAAGTGCATGTATCGTAAGACATGCTCAAAGCTGTTCTGAAGTCCAGTCAGATCCCTTTCTTCTGCTTGTACCTACAGCAAGGGCTATGCCTGGATTACAGTTACTACTGTGCAGAAGACACACAATAAAAACTGACAGTATATAAATATTTATCCAAATTGGACTTTCATTAAAAGGCATTTCAATCCTCCAGATCTAAGAACAGATTTTAAACAAAACTCAGCAATCCTGGTATCATTTTGCAATCAAGTGTGAGAGTAAGATCAGCAAGATCAAAACTCATCAGAACAGGATGGTGCATCAGAAAGAGATTGTCCTATAAAATCTGAAAACTCCAGGACAGTAACCACAGTAGCCCTCTTTGGATGCATATGCACAACCTGCTGTAACTGGGAATTATGTTTTGTTTACTGAGCTTTTCAGAGGCTGTTCTTTCACCCACTGTTGTCAGAAAACTTACTTAGGTTTTATACTGCTTGCTTCATGAAGGAGAGATGAAGGACAGAAACGAAGGTCAAAAGGAATATCTCATCCAACATACTCAAATCTATAAAGAGTACGGAGTTCATTGTCAATGCCAAGATTTCCAGTGCATACACAATAGTCTTAATGGCTTTTTACAGAAGAGAAATTTAACAGTGCAGTCCTCCTTCTCTCAAAAGTTTTAGCCACTCATTCATCCACTGTTTTCTAGTCTTAAATAGGAAATTGGAAGAAAAGGAAGGGACTAAAAAAAGAAAAAAGGAGAGAGTTTCACACCACAGAAAAAAAATAAATAACCCTGTATTACGTAATACTCAGTTAAATGCTGATATGTCAGTGTTGACCATGTATTTGATTTGTTTTGTGTAAATAACAAATAAAAGCACCCTCACCATTCAGCTGAAATTCTCAGGAAGGAAACAAGGAAAAATATTCACCATATGGAGAAGCTAAATATGAAGTTTCCCTACTGCTGACCTACCCTATCCTTACAACAAGTTTGTGTTAAACCATTCACAAAAATAAATACTGAAGTCACACCTTAAAAATAGCACAAAGAGTATCCAGTGTATCTCATTTCTTACCTAACCACGTGGGAGAACTCTGCCAGCTTACATCCCCAGGCTAATCTTCACCAAGAAGCAGTGAGTAAAATGTACAAGTTTAAACAAAAATAAAATGAGAGAATTTGAAACGATAAGCATTCTTCTCCCCCTCAATTGTCAACTATGCTAGAAAAATCCCATGACTTCAGGACACCTCTCCTCTGTAAGTGGGTAAGAGTCAAAGATGCATGGGCAGGGCTGCTTCAGACCTCCTCATTTACTGTATTCCTAGTGGTCTTCTACAACACGGCCTCCTTCTTGCCCTTTACCAAGGGTGCATGCTAGTCCTACTCTCCACAATTACAGGCACAGAATAGGTAAGGCATGTATCTCACAAAACAGCAGACAGTCATAGAGCCAGTGCTCTAGAAAATCCAGCTGCCAATGTCATTAGTGACAGCTGGAGTTCAACATGTGTTCATCTCCTCCTGTTGCTGAACAACAGCATGATGAATTTTGTCAACTCTGAAAGGTGCTTGAAATGCCAGCTGAGACCATTTGCTCTGACGGTATGGGTCATGATCATAAAACAGAGGTCCAGGGTGTAACTCAAATATTTATTAATTGCTATCCAATATCTCTCTTTTTTTCTCTTTAACACTCATTAGCGTATCCATCATTAAAGACGTACATGCAACAAGAACAACTGCACAACCACCTAAGCGTAGCGTCTGTTAACATTTTTTCAACCTGACAAAGTGGGACAGAAGTTTTTTGCTACATCAAGGTCTTGTATCTGCAGCTGTTCCACACTGCAAATTCCCATTTCAGTAAATTGGTGCTCTGCTCCCAGAACAGATGCAAAAATCAAACTCCCAATGAGAATACACAATGCAGCTTGATTCCAAGAACAAAGTATAATTTCACTCTCTAAGTCTTCATGATTCTGTATTCAAATGATTCTTTTAATTGCAATGGGAATTCCAAAACCCTTTCATTCTCAGGGAAAATTACTCTTTTTTTCCTCTAGTTAGAGGGCAAATATAGTACATCAATATTATTTTTTTTTGTATGTCTGTGTTCTAGCTGCTATTTCAGAGCATGGTTCTAAGCTACAGATAGAACATCAGCTGCATCCCACTCACTACAGAGCTGACCCTGACTGGCCCAGAACTGGCCCTGGTCTGTTACCAAGGCAGTCATACAGAATTTGAAGGTCAATTTAGAAGGTTTCTATTGCATACATATCAGTAGCATAAAAGTGGTTCTGAACAACCTGCTGCTTGCAGCAGGTCCTTACAGAGTGAAACAAAGCATAACTAGTCTAATCACCTTTTAAATTTTCAAGTGCAACTTCTCTTGCTATATGAACTTTATGGCTTATATATGTCTTTTTATGTTGCACACTTCAAAAGTACCCTCTGAAATAAGCAGATGTTTAACTCCCAGATAATGTGTCAATGCATGAAACTTGTACAATCAACACAAATCTGTTACACACGGGAGCTAACACAGATTACACACATATTTCCTTATGGAAGAATAACACAAGAGATCATGATGAAAAAAATGTCAGTCTGCTGGAAAGAATGAAGACTCCACACTGGCTTGTTAAGGAGAAAAGCTTGAACAGAAAAGCTCCTAATTGTTAGACTGTGGCATCAAAACCACAGCATATAAACAAAAATTTGGTAAAGGCAGACAGCAGGAAAGATCTTGAAAGTCAAACTAAACAAGACAGCTCTTTTATGAGCTATAGTCCTGCAGATATTTCAAAGTTTATTCAGTACAGTTTCCTAAAACAACCTCTCCAAAGGAATTAGCTAATATATTTACCTGCCTAATTAAAAAATTCTCATATATCTCCATCTCTCCCTGCTATTAATTTGTATCAGTTTTTCCAGTTTGAATATTCTGACAAGGAAAAATGTTCTAATATCTGTGGGATAGAATTCCCTTGTTAACAGCTCATGACACTTCTAAGGAAGATTGAAAATAACACACCTGGTCTGAGAACAAAAACCAAACCTATGAAGTTTTATGACAGAAGTTGAAAAAGACATTATTTCACTGATTAATGATTCATAATATTTAATTTAATAAGTATGTCACAAGAAAAAATAAAAAGGGAAAATGAATGGTCACTGGAGCATATACAAATGAATGGGAAAAAATTACCAGCATAGGACTAAAAATAAAAATCTTAATATTCTTCCGATAAGCTGACTTTCATCAATCTTTAAATCCACTTTCAAATCAGACACATATTATTTTGTTACCTTTTTCCTACTATCAGATTTAGCAGCTAAAGTCCCAAATCATTTAGGAAAACTTCTGAGTATCTTAGGTGGTTTTATTATTTGTATTACAGATTTCTGTCTATTTAGATGTTCAGTTTAGATTTTTTTGGCATATAAGCATCTTTGAAAAAAACCTTTTTGTATACCGAATATAATAACTTATGAGTAGATTAAAACATCACAAGTATGGCTTTTCATTTTGGACCACTCCTATTTAAAAGATTGTTTGAATAGTTCAAATTTTTTTTTAATCCCAACTTTAGCAAAACATTACAGTATTCCTTCTGCATACCACTCCCTTTTAGTGACCACGACATCTAGAATAACGATGTCTGGTAATCTGATTTTCTTTTCTGGCGTTATTTTAAACACACTCAAATGGTCACAGGCGTTAGCAGAAGTACAGGAGTATAAGACTCTGCAACACCTGTATAGCAGGTTCACATGGCTATTATAGTCTGTTTTATCTTTCAGTAGTTAAACTTAAGAAATCTTAATTCTTAAAACTACTAACTGAATAACTCTTCCCCTCTCTCAATGAATAGGACACACAGCTATTATCAAAGCTCTACTCTGAGTACCCAAAATAAAAGCAATGTTGCTGTTATGTGAAGGAACGTAAGATTTTAATATGTAAACCCCAAAACATTAATCTTTACTTGTTTATATGACTAGAAATCAGAATATTGAAGATTCTTCTTGTCCATGAAAGTTATCAGAATATTGCTTTTTGTATTTCCATACTTTTATTTATAAATATTACAGACCAGTAAAAAAGAAATTAAACCAACAAACCATCAACTGTAAGGGATGCAATCAAATTGGGAGGCAAATTCCATTAATTTTTAAACTTCTAAATCTGAGTGTTCATATTTTCTAATGCTGTCTCCCTTGTAGAGAAGGCTCTTTTTGGAACATGTTTGCAAAAGACTTACCGGCAGTGTTTATGGGATCCTGTTAAGGTTTCAATCACAAAGCATTCCCCTTCATTGAGACAATATGCAAGATCCTTGTCTTTGCATGGCTTAAAGTGCTCCGATCGCTCAGTGGAATACGTTGTAGTATCTACAGAGAAAACAAAAAAAAAGGAAAGAAATGCTCTAAGGCTAAATATTGGACGTTCTCAAAGTATGCATTAAATAAATTACATCAAATTGGATGCAGCAACATCAACTGATCAAGGCAGAATAATTAACAGAAAGCAAAAGCACAGGGCAAGCAAACTCCAATGTGACTGCAATATTATTTGCAATCAAGCTCCTTAAAAAGGAATCCTATTTCTGGAAATATTAGCAGAAACACAAACTAGACTGCAGCAAGTTGACTATAATTTTGACCACTTCCAATTTCCAAACTATTCCTTTTAAAACAAACACAGTTCTTTTGTATTCTTTAATCGGAACAAAGACAATGCAGATTTGATTCACTAGTGACAAAAACTGGCCCAGAACGTACACACAAGCAACACACCACAGACTGTGTCACTTCGTGTGCAGCATCTCTGACTTTCTATAGATACATCCAGACACCTCCACCATACAGTTCAAAACAAAATTGTTACAGTTTGGGCTGCTGGCTGTAACTTTGGAAGAGGTAGTTACATAATGAGATTTGGAATAGTCTGAGAGCACTTAGGGTGAGCCATCATCCCTGTCTTCTAGTATCTCTTTAACCTTTCCAATGTAGTTGGACTAATCAACACCAAAGTGAAATTTTCAGAGGAAGATGGTTGACTGACATATATTTTAATTTTCTTCACTAAGACAAGGATTTTTCTAATGAAGTGTGATTTTCAAAGTAGGCAGTGAATTCCTAAGAGCCATGGTTCAACTTTCATATAAAATCTGAAGTTTAAATTTCTACTCGCTTTGCAGAAACAAGGACCAGGATCTGATATACTAAAATATATATTAAAATTCTAAGAGAACATACAGACTATCACAAAATATTCTATATTGCTTTCTGTCAAAGGACTGAAACTGTGCTCAATGCACATGAAACTTTACAACCCAAAAATCTTCTAAACACATTAACTTGCTTTTTGCTCGTAACCCAATACAAAGTAAATAACTGCCAAGCTAGTATGAAAGTTGAAAACACACTGAAATATAAGACACCTGTAAGTACAGCTCTGCAAGAAAATTCAGCTAATTCCAAAATTCTTCCAAAGTACCAAAAATCTTTCCAAGTACCTTTTTTCGTTCCTAGTGTATTTAAAATAAAATAGTGCTACGAGTTTTCCTTGATATCCAGCCTAAGTGAAGAAAAACACACTCAAAAAGAATAAGAAATCCAAACTCTAGTCTTTGCATACAACATTTTTTACCCTGCCCCCAAGAGAAAAAACATTGCAGTTCGAAGTTTTCAGAGGAGAAAAACAATTCCCAGGAATAAACTCCAAGAGTTCCCCTTCAAATGTTTCTGCAGGTTCAAAATGAATGGTCCTGCCATTTTTTCCCATGAAGAGGACTTAAAAAAAAAAAAAAAAAAGGTATAGGCTATATAAAAACCTACTGTTCTTAATGACTGCAAGCAAATCCTGAAATGTATAAAATTCAGTTTTGGAAACAATACAAAACATTTGTAAGTGCAAAGAGTGACTACCACATCACTGATGCCATTTGAAGAATGATGGGATTCTATGTAAAAAGAATGCATTCACGTAGAAAAATAAACTTTTTAAGTCAATTTTACACAGGAGCATTTAAATGATGGCTTAAGGTTTGCTTAGGCAAAAAGAATGAATATAAACAACAGCAATCAGATCTATTTCTATTCCTTTTAAATAAGTAAAATTGAAAATAGTATTACTTGAAATCACTTGTGATAATAACAAATGATAACTAAAGCTGTTTGATGAGCAGCAATTCAACTTCTTGTGGCTTTAGAGAATAGAACATATATAATTGTCAGCCTGCTCTGAAGAAACAATCTTTATGAAGGTAGGTGCACTACAGAGACCAAAGTATTCTGCGATGTTCCCAAAGGACAAGAGCAAATCTAAGGAGACACGCAGTATCACAAAGTGTGTCTTTTGAGGTAGGGACATGCTGAATTCTCAGAGCACGGTGTTTGAAGTGCAGGATACTCCTACCATAATTAACTCAAAAATACCTTGTCAAGGTCAGCATTTAAAGTTTTCAGTTAAATACATGCTTCAGAGGTTTTGTTCCATTTTCATCACTCCTCTGTTCAATATTATTCAAGATGAAATCAAACCTGCAGCAGAAACTTTTGCCAATTCAGCGGTGTCTGAATAGCGTTAAGGCTGAGCACGTGACATTTCATACCAGCAAAATTGTCACTGAAAATACTGCTACAGCACAACTTAGAGTACTTCTGGAAATTGAGCAAGTAACTGGACTTCTCTAGTGATATAAATTGCCTACAAACTGTGGACAGTCATTGCAGCAAGCCAGCCCTCCAGAGCTGGAGCTCCCGACACTTGCAGAGGAGTGACCCGTGCAGAGCAGTGCTGGGCTGGAGTCACAACCCTCCCCTCGAAGTCTCTTCTGCCTTTTTTATAAACTGGCATAAGTTGTGATACTTTGTTTCCTGCCCTTGGACATGATTTCAAGCTTTTTGTAGATCTTTTTGAGTTGTCTCTGGTCTTTTAAATTAAGCACAACAGCTGTAGGTTACAATGATGCTGACTGCTTCTTATGGCAGCCTGAGGCAGTGCTCCTTCTATTGAAAAGTACATCATCATTTGCAACTTTTTTTTTTCATTATTTTTTAAGAATATAGTCTCATTAACAGTTGTTTTTAAGCTATATCCTTTTCTGTCTTGAAAATATTTGTGCAAGTCTTATCAGGTTGATGCCCATGGAAATGTGCCTACATACAGCTGATCTCTAGTCTTAGCTACAAAGATCATTAATTACCATTCAAGAGCTGAAAAGCTATGTTATTAATTGATATCCTACAAATCCCTAAAGCTGCCTGGTATTTTCTGCTGGATATACTCACATGTAGGATAAGTGAGCTTTCTGAGAGGTCACAGTCCTGTTATTGCATGTTGCACTCATGATGAAATAAATTCTTGTTACAGCTTCATTAAATATTGAGAAAAATAAAATCTAAACGTTTGAACTAAACAGAACTATAGGAAAAAAAAAAATCAATGGAAAACACTGTAGAGACTATTGTATTGAGTTGGCTCAGCTGGATTTTGGTGGTGGCAGGGGGGGAGCTTCAGGGTGGCTTCTGCAAGAAGCTGCTAGAAGCTTCCCGAGTTTGATGGAGTTGGCTGGCATTGGCTCTAAAGAGAGACCCCGCCGCTGCACCAAGGCTGAGCCTATCAGTAAAGTGATAGAAAGGAACGCCTCTGTGATAACAAAGCAATGCCTCTGTGAAAACAATATTTAAGAATGGGG
>NW_009720835.1:0-4012 GCF_000703405.1 Apaloderma vittatum
GACCACCGCCTCGCAGCCCTACCTGCCGCCCCCTGCCCAGGGCTACATGGCGCACCCGCAGCCCTACCTGCTCTCCTCCCAGGCCTCCCCGTCCCAGACAGCGCAGGCCAGCCTGGCGCCCTCCATCCCTGCCCCGACCAAGCCGTCGCAGGCCCATTTCCCCCCACCCCAGACATCCTTGCTCTTGCCCGCTGCTGCCCAGCCGGAGGCTGCACAGGGTGCCAACAAGGAGGCTGGTGGCAGTGAGCAGCCGGACCCGTCCACCATGACTCCCCAGGTAAGGCAGCACCAACTCGGCCTTCACCCCTGTGGCCTTGACCGCCAGCAGGGAGTCCCTGGCGATTAGCTGCTGGCACTAACGGGTTTTGCAAAGGTCTCTTGAGTAAGGCAGTTAATAAACACTGTATTGGCATAATAGGGAAAGGGTTTAGACACAACCCGTGGAAGTCTGGGAATGGCACCGTTCAGGTGAGATTCTGTAAATGCTTCTTTGTTCATTGATGGCTTTTGGGATGTAACAGATCGTCATTTTTCAAGAGCAGGAGTTGTTTAGGGAGAAGTGTAGTTACAGGTGAATTTAATTTTCTCAAGGGCTTTGTTGGTCCCTGGAGAGTTGTTTTCCAAAGCACAACGTGGGCAACTTGCACCAAACCTCTGTTGACTTCATCATGTCTGTTACAAGATGCACCAGTGTTTGCTTATTGCAGGTTGCAGAGTGAGTGCCTCTTGTCTTCAGTGATTTCCTTAATTGATGTTCTCATTTTTCCGTTGTCTGAGCAGTGTTGAGTTAGGATTTTTGTAGTTAAAGCTGTGAAAGTGTTTCTGTTGTGGTACATAGTTGCTCTTTACTTAGACTTGTTTCAATGTTTTGTGCTACATGTTTGATCTTCCAGTACAAACTTGTATGGTGCATTGGAGGGAAATGTTCTGAGATGCTTTTGAGGTGAAAAATATTCTTATTGCTAGTGCTGTTTGTTTTTTATGTATATGCTGGGGCCAAAATGCCTGCAAAATGTTTGCGTGCTTCACTTCCTAAATGTGAGCAGTTGCAGTGAACTTGATGTGACTGTTCATACACATTAAGTTAGGGACAGTCCAGTTGCTTAAGGTTAAGCATGAACAGGGTCACACGTGCGTTGAGGTCCTTAGCTAGATACACTGGTCAGGTTCACTGAGCCTTTTAATTGGTTTTAAAGTCAACTTGTAGAGATCAACTGCAAGAACAAAGCTGCACTGCATGCTTTACATATATGTCTTTTAAACTTAAAGTCAATTTTTGGCAAATGGATCTTGGGATTCTGATTTGAAGCTAAGTCTGCAAATATCCTACTGTACCATATTGAAGTCACCGACACTTTGTTAATCATTGGAACGTGGTTTTAGCTATTAAAGTGTCTTACCAATACCTGAATACATTCGGGTATGTGTAATTTTTAAATTTGCACCGTATAGCTAATCACTGCGTATCAGTGGTGCTTCAAGTTCATTAATTTTAAAAGGTTTTGGACAGTGCTAATTGATCGTTTTTACAGTGATAGCAGTGGGACTCATTACATTTTTTTATGGCAAAACCAAAACCTTAAAAAAGCAGATGTAGAAAGTGATGTTATTTTGGTATTGAGGCTACTTGCTGACTTGTTAAATTATTGAACTCAAAATCAAACAGTAAACTAATTCCTTCGCCTTTATATAGCCTGAAATTTCATTAATGTTACTTAAATGTTCCTCAGCTACTATTCTCCTTTCCAGATGAGTTGCAAGTAGTGCATCCTTGTGGTGCATACACGGAAGAAGCAGAATACTGCTGAAATTTCCATTGTCTGGTTTATGAGTGTTTATTAAAAAACCCAACTATTTTGAGTAGAAGTTCTCTTATGCACAGTTCTGTGTTAATTCAAAAGGAATATGGCACTTTGGTCGTAAATTTGTTATAACAGACTAGTACAGTTTTGGCTGTCAGGCTGTGAAATGAGACAAGATTTGGACCAATGTCTTTACACAATAGGAATAGGAAAAGCAAGATGTAATAATGCTTTCTTCCTCACAATCTCAAAAGCCAAGAAATACTGTAATTTGTCATGTTTAAGCTCCTATTAAGCTTTGTTTAAACTGATAATTGAAAACAATTCTTTCTGTTCTCATCCCACAGTAACAGTGGCTGCAGCCAAGTGGATCAATGTTTTTCTCTTAACATAGAAAATATTATGCAGTTTGCCATGAGTTAGTGTTTTATTATTTCCCTTTCCTGTCTAAAAATAAGATACCACTCTTTGCTTTGGCAATATCATAAGTTTAACTTGGTTTCTTACATGAGTGTACAGTTGGATTAAACCACTGGATTTGTGTGTTTCTCTACATCAGATGCGTCTTTTGTTGATGTCTGTTAAAATGCCCGCAGTCTATCTGATATTTGGGTACTGTATGCTGCTATTTATTTACAATAGTAAAATATGCGTGGGTGCATCTCTACCCATAAACACATTTATCTGCGTCTCTTAAAGTTTCCATAGCTTTACCATGTCACCTTTCAGCAGACTTTAAAATGCCCTCTTCATTTTATAAAGAGGGCTAAACCATTCTTTTGCTATCCTTACCAGAAGAGGACTGAGTATCCACAAAATAGGCATCATGCTATGGCCTAGGGTCACCTAAATTCATTTTGAGGTAGTCTTTCAGGATGGGCTCTGCATTAAAGTTTTTGGTGACATGTCCCGTCGTCAGGAGCTGATAGTGTTGGTTTCCATATTTCCTTTGCAATGCAACAGGCGTAGTCGCTTGGAAGAAGGAAAAAGACATAGGTTGATGCTGGCATGTTTCTTGGGCTTAAGGATTGTAACTGGACTTGAAGAATGACAGTCATCATGAGAAGAGAAGCACTCAAATAACTGAACTTTTCACCATCAGAATTTTTCTACACTAGCACTTCTGTTTTGCTCAGGCTGAGCTGATCTACCTTTCCACTTTCATTGTACTTTTCATGGTTGCACTAGGTCAGACCAAAAAGTATGGTATTTTATCATTCTGTCTTTGACAGCAACTAAAAGCAGATACTAAGAGAATAACTTAAAAATCAAGTGTATAGGGATACTTCCCTAAAAACTTTCATTCTGCTTTTCACGTAGAACCTGCAATATGGGTGTCGCTGACTTCGCTTGCTGCAAAAAATAGGTGACGGGATGTTATCATAGCTCTTTGTGTGAACCCCCAGTCTTAGGAGTTTTAGCCCTTTGTCCAATTGGTAGAATGAGGAGCAAACTAAATGGATGCATGGAGACAACAATTTTGTGGCAGTTGCTCACCAAGCACAGCATCCAGCTCTGTCATGGCAAATCACCTTATAATGCCTTCTGAGAGGGATAATTGAATCGTCTTTTCTATAGCTGGGGCTGTGTGTTCCTTCCTCAGGGTGAAAGTTGCACTTAGTCCAGTGTGTTGTTGAAGATTTCCAAGAGCCCGTGCTGGGGTATGAATGCCCATCCTCTACCCAAAGCCATGACAGCTCTTCTGAGTCATGTTCTTGTTAAAAAGATTCTTGGCAGGAGTTATTGCAGGATCAACATAAAGTCCAAGAAGCACAGCCGCTCCTTTCGTGGACCTCATCTCCAAGTTACAGTTCTATGGAAATATTTTTTAAAAAATACAGCTCCATGTTTAATTGTGTCTGCTAGGTTGCTACCAGCAGAAAACATCTTTCCTGATTTGAGTGTGAGGTAGGCATTTGGAGGAAGCTTGCATTCCTTTTAAACCTGTTTAAAGATAGGCAGAATGGTTCAGTTTTGAGAGATCTCATCATCACCTACCACTTTGTTGTCACTACACTTACATTTTAAAATATTGACGTCGTCTGGATTCTGTTTTTGAGTATCTAGGTGTCTTTTCTTAACTGTGCATACTTGGATGGAAGGGAAGAACAAAGGATATGAAAGATATAGAGCAGTCACAGATTTTCAGGAGTGGTGGAGTTGACAGGAAAGCACCAGAATGGTTGCACTAGGTCAGACCAAAAAGTATG
>NW_009720836.1:0-926 GCF_000703405.1 Apaloderma vittatum
TGAACAGTCCCAGCTCTCAGCCCTTCCTTAAGTGAGACATAAAAGACAACTCCCCTTCCTTGTCCTTCTGGCCTGTCTTTCCTAAAGAATCAGTAACCCCCGTTACCACACTTGAGTCATGGAATACTAATAACTTATAATAACTTGAGCAGAAGCGGGGCAGCCTGTTCCCGTCGAACCAGGATGTTACTTCATAGATTACCAGGTTGGAAGGGACCTCAAGGATTATCTATCTCAACCCTTTAAGGTGAAGAAAGTGCTTGCTTGGTTATGTCTTGCTGGGCTTTTTTTGCTTCTGTACTTCTCACTGTGGAAGGAAAACCAGCCCTCATTTGAATAAAATGAGGTATTTCCGAAGTTTATGAACTTCTAAAGATGTTCATCTGTTCATTAAAATTTGTGTATGACTGATAATATCAGTAAGTGAGAACTGATTAATGTCTTAAGTGTATTGACTTTGTTTGCTTTACTTAGGTTACCTTGACCCAGGTCAGGGCAGTTCCAAGTGCAAATACAAGCTGGGCAATAGTGGCCTGAGAGCAGCCCTGCAGAGAAGGACCTGGTGGTGCTGGCTGGTAAAGTGCTTAACATGAGCCAGCAATGTGTGGTGACAGACCCAAAAATCCAACTGTGTCCTGGGCTGCATCAGAAGCAGTGTGGCCAGCAGGTCAAAGGAGGTGATTTTGCCCCTCTACTCTGCTCTTGTGAGATCCCACCTGGAGTATTGTGTTCAGCTCTGGAGCCCCCAACACAAGAAGGTTGTTGACTTGTTGGAGCAGGTCCAGAGGAGGGCCAAAAAGGTGATCAGAGGGCTGGAGCACCTCTCCTAGAAGGACACGCTGAGGGAGTTGGGTCTCTTCAGCCTGGAGAAGAGAAGGCTCCGGGGATGCCTTATAGCAGCTCTCCAGTTAGTGAAGGGAGCCTAC
>NW_009720836.1:1133-1819 GCF_000703405.1 Apaloderma vittatum
TTAGTGAGAGATATCCCTGCCCATGAAGGGATGGGGAGTTGGAATTAGATCATGTGTAAGGTTCCTTCCAGCTCGAGCTGTTCGGTGGTTATGGTCTGACTGCCAGCTGCTGTAGTGGTGGAACAGAACTTTGAGAAAAACACTGCAGGGCTTTATCTTGCATTTGGGCCATCTTATCATAGAACAATCCTTGCTTGCGAAGGATAAAAACCCATATGTACAGGGACCCTTCACGCGTGGCTAACATTCTCCAGATGGTTATTTGGTGGTTGCAGTCTTGGAAGCTCCTGCTTTTTGCTTTGAGAGAGAGACACTTGGGAAACTGCATATGCCTTTGCTTCTGATAATCCAAGAAGTCTGCAGAAATGGTTGTACTCCAGCAGTTCTGTTTCTGGAAAGATGAGATGTTCAACCAACTCATCTTAAGGAGGTTTTAGTTACAAAATATTGGAAAGGACTAGTTTGTCTTCTGTTTTATCAAGTATATAGTTGGGGCTAAGATAATAGGGAGCTCTTCAGCTCTGGTTCTTGATAGGATGGTGAGGAGTCTGAGAGAACCTTCACTATCAGTTCAGAACTAATTCTCCCCAAATCACTGAGCTCAGTAGAAGAACCGGGGATTAGCTCACTCTTGCAGCTTCCATATACTTAATAGTCAAGAAATTATATATATATATATATGATAT
>NW_009720837.1:0-370 GCF_000703405.1 Apaloderma vittatum
CGCTTTAGTAGACAATTTATTTTGATAAACTTGCTCAATAACAAAAATACAAGTGAAGAAAATTATGTTCATTTTATACAGTTTGTATTAACAGTTGTTCGGAAATCACTAATTGAAAAATGTTCTAACCAATTAGAAAACAATCCTCAGGAAAGGCCGGGGCTGGGGACGCAGGCGTTGAGGCCTTGAGCGCGGAGCGACGGGACACCCAGGCCGGACAGCCCGCTTGCAGACACCATCTCCTTCATTATTTTCATCCTTCACAAAGGTTTTAAAGGACAGCTTGCTTTCTTTCTGTGTGTGTGTGTGTCAGGGCAAACAGTGACCTACAGGTGTGTTTCGAAGTGGTTAAACGACGGCTCTGAAACAC
>NW_009720837.1:401-3158 GCF_000703405.1 Apaloderma vittatum
GGCAGGAGGGCCCTGATGCGGCGGCTTTCGTTCAGCCAGAGGACGGGCTCAGGGGCTGTTGCAGTGTCTTCGGGAAACTGGTACCACTTGCCAGCAAGATTAACAACAGGAAACGACGTTATACGGTGAGACTGGTATGTTCGGGGAAGCTCATCCTCCCCAGGTCTGAGACACACGGCTTCCAGGCAATTATTTCAGCTGAGCTCAATGGTACGATTTATATAGGTAAAATGCTTTCCTTCTGAAGGTATTTTAGGTTTCCAATTTTACTTTTTGTAAGCCAAATAAATGACAAAGTGTGCACAAATTACATTATGATGGGACATCAAACCTTTCGGGGAATTTTGAAGAGAAAGACTAAAGAATCCCTAGTGACGCGTGAAATGAGCTGTCCTTCAAAAAGTTAAATACCGTGGCTGGCAGAATCAGAAAAGTTTATGTAAACACTCAACACAAATACGGGATTACCTTTGGAGAAGATTCATATGGAAACATTTGCTTTTCATGAACTGAAAAAGCCTACAGATGTTTAGGCATGTTCAGGACGAACTTCCTGTAGTTTAAAACAAAACCTTGTGCAAATAAAACCTATAAATAGTCTTCAGCAGATTTTACAGTGATGCTCTTAGGTATGAAAAGAATGCACACAACTTTAAAACAAAAGTAACAGACATAAGTTTGACAAATGATTGCACCATAAAACAGTGTTTTATATACAGTTTACAAGATATGATTTTCTGCTATAAATTAATACTGTACTATATAGTACTCAGTGACCTTATTAAAAGCAACTGTTGACAGCTGTCTCTTCAATTACTGGGTGGTTTTTTTTAAATGCAGATGGCTGCATCTCTTTCTGGACTTGAAATGCTCAAATATTTAATCAAACAATCCTCTAGTTAAGTGCTATCATTTAATAATTCATAGCAACAGCACTGGCAGATCAGATGAATTGCCAGCCAGCCAGCCACAGTCTGGGTGTGCTCCAGGATAAGTGTTTATGTTTTTTATTAAATGATGATCCATCTAATCTAAGCCTAAATCCACTGTATACATGATGTTACTATAAGTGAAGTAAGCTGGGGGGGAGAAGTCTTAGCAGCTGAGAAACTCTCCCCCGCTTGTGCTCCAGTTACAAACATCTCCTAGAACTATTTACAAGAGTGATATTTCTGTAAAAAAAGTAAGAGCTTTTTTCCCCAAAAATTTATGATCTAAGTTTTAGTGAATAGTTTGGCTTAGTATACAGCAGTGTTAACATCAAAAATTTAGACACATCCAGCAGCTGAACCCTGCATTTTATCTCCACCAACATCACTGGCTACCTCAGATAATGCATGTAGATGAAGGCTTAAATTAGGAATCAAATCATATTTAAAACATGACTTCCAAGCAGGTGTCTTGCTGTATTTACAGATTAGTATACTTAAAAAAATTCAGTGATCCGTAAATAAACACTCCCTTCTGCCTGTGAGTGAGCTGACTGGAAAAAAAGTCACTTATAGGCCATTCCAGTGACAAGTTTGTTCAAAACTGTCAAAGGAAAAAAACACTTAATCCAGCAAATAACCTTTTCATATTAAAATACCTTGGAAGAGGGAGAGGGGCAAGGGTGGAGGAAAGGGACAAGGACAAAGGACCCACTAGGGTCTGAATGGCACAGTTTAAAAGAATTGTGCAAAGTGTAGTATTTTCAAACACTTAAGTTTATGTGGTAAGTGATTATTTTGGGAACTGCTGATTGATTATATTTTAACTACAACCTCATTCTAAAATACATTTTCACTAACATTTTAGAAAAACGTCTGTTTAGCAATATGGTTCTAATAAGCTCAAGGAAACAACATTTGAAACATACTTTTTTTGGTCTTCATAATGAATCTCAGGTAAACCATGTATTAACTGGAAAATAAATATTGATAGTGCAGGCAGCTTTCCTGGGACACTAAATTGTACTTTATGCAAGGTTAGATTTGAGTAGTGAATTACGGTGACTATGGCTTCGATGGTTTATCCTTGTGCTCAAAAATAAAACTACCTTTAGTGAGGAATATTTACTCCAATTTGTGTGGCCCTTAAATCCACATTTAAAATGACAACTTCAGTAAACAAAGAATATATTATTTAAATGATTATATTGCTCTTTTTTTTTTGGTAAAGATGAATTAATACTCAAAGGAAAGTTAATCTTTACAGTGAAATAGTGTTTGCATTACTTTAAACACTGCATTTTACATGTGATAAAGAAATGCTTATCTATGGTAAAATGCTGTGCTTGAACATGTATGAATGCTAATGCAACAATGCAGTAGAAAAAGAGACTTTCTGTACAACAGTTGCTAATAATTTAAATAGTGTCAGTTTTCCAAAATTAGGATTTTAACTTTAAGGTATGACATGATCTCGCCTTCTACCCTCATATACAAATAAATTACCATAAAAAGAATTTTAGCTTAACTTAAAATTGCACCTAGAAAGGCATGGGATCGTTTGTACCTATTACAAAAACTGTTAAAATCAAGGGCTGCTACAAAGAATGAGGTAAACTGAAGACTCTCAGCTATGTGGCCTTCAGAGAAATGGCTTTTTTCTATTGAGTTCTAGTTTTGCACACCACAGTGTTTTGCTAGCAAAGCGTTCTGAGTTCTTTTCCAGGAACCATTTGCGTGTATATACATATATATACATATATGTGTATATACACCCACACACATACACACACACTGTATACTGCATCAGCAAAATATATATATATTT
>NW_009720838.1:0-10187 GCF_000703405.1 Apaloderma vittatum
CATACATATATATAATATATATATATAAAATATACAGCTTACAGTTTCGTAGTCCTATTACAGTTAAAGCAGACTGAAAGGAGTGAGACTTTGTTTAGGAGCTCGGATCAACAAACAAGACATCTCAAAACCCCAGCAGGAGACAGCAGATTCTAGAGGCCTCTTCCAAGAGCACGACCTGTCTCTGCAGGGAGCTGCAGGGCCCGTGTGTGGAGCGACGCCCCGCAGGAGCCGGGAGCCGAGTTGCAAGTGATTAAAACTGGAATCCATCCCCTTTCCTCCGTGTCAGACCAGCAGGATCCCCAGGAAGCTGCCTCGGCCATCGGTCTCTGGGCCAGCTTTGTAAAAGCCAATCTAACTGACGCGGCGGGAACGCTTCTGCACGGAGCTGGAGGAAACGGGACACGCTAGAGCTCCCTGCAGGCGGGCTGAGCCTGAGATTTGGTGAAGAAAACATCGTCCACGCTTCTTCAGATCTCAGAGACGCCTGAAAACGTGCTCTTAAAAAACCCCACATAGTTCCTCGACGGGAAACCCAAAAGGTCATGCTGTGCAGCTAAGTGCAGCACGTCTTTTGCTCTACTCGGGACCCGCGCCCAAGCGTACTTACGAAGCCGGGGAGGACAGACTCAGCAATATGGGTGCTCGTTTGAAGCCTACAAGAAAGTGCAGCTGGCTGTGCATTCATAGAGCATGGCTGTTCTCTAAGGCAGTGCTTCGGGTGAATCAAGAGAATAAGAAGGCCTAGTTCCATGGGTTCGTTTCCTGGTACCAATAAACGGGATTTCTGGTTTCAAAAGCAGCCTGCTTCCAGGGCCGAGCGTCATGTCGCCACCGCTTCCAAGTAGCTCTGCAGCTTACGGACGGTCGTCTCATCCAAGGAGAAGAGGTCAAAGTCAAAGGTTGTGTTGGTAACGTTAAAATGCCCGGTTTCCTCAATGAGATTTACAATCTGTACGGAAAGGAGACAAGCGAGGATGTGTACAGAGCCCCCATAAAGGTTAAGCACAGCAGAAAGGCCGGCGGTTACAGAACAATCCCACCCGGTTCCTTCCTCATCCCTTCGGAATAGCTGCAGAGACGAGAATGTCTCGCAACGTGAAGGGAACCCTCTCCCCAAAAAGGACACCGGCTCTTCCCGCATGCCTGAGTAGCTCCGCCTGGAAAGTGATGTGGGCACATTTCTTTCCTTTTAAATCAGACCGAGAGAGCCCAGCTTTGGGACTCACTACCAGGATGGCAAAGGGAAGATGCACGATCTTTGCCAACGAAGCCAGGGCATGCACATCTGATTTTTAGTTCGGTTTGTTGTTTTGGTTTTTTCTCTAAATATCTTTGCTTGCAAAGCGACCAGACTCTCTCATGAAGGAGAGAGGCAAGTGAAAGGTCAAGCATTGCAGGGGGCCGGCTGAGACCCTTGGACACGGAGATGACCAGAGTACGACAGCTTGCCAGAAAGCTGACAAATGACCTGTACCTGCTGTAGCACATTGCGCTCTCGTAGTGCCATTAGTCGCCTGTGAAGCTCCACTAATTCATCAGTGTAGGCCTGTAAAGGAGGCATGAACAGAAACAGTGACACACGTGGCACGTTTGGATGACTGCCAAAGTGACTTTCCTCAGCGAGGGTCGGAGGACGTGCTCCTATCCCCAGTTTTTCCGTACGTTTTTTACTGCCTCCTCTCCCCTTACCAAGTACTGGGAGACTAAAGACTTCACGTAAATCTGGATGGTCTGAAGACCATCAGGGGGACTATTTAACGACACCATTAAACAAACACCTGCAACCAGCTTTAAGAAGTGGTCATAAACCCTGAGCTCAGAGGACCCCAAAAACGGCGAGCTCTTCCTCAGCCGGTTGTACTAATCAAGTGCCCACTACCTGAAAACAGCCGCAGCGGCGACCAACGCCCCAGCGACCTGCTGACCACTGCTTTGTGGTCAGGTAAGGAAAAATTCTTCGGCTGCGCTGCATTCCCAGGTAGTTTTACACACGCTGCAGCAGGAAACGCAGGATGCTACGCTCACTGGCAGCTTTTATCAAACCTGCGACAGCTGCAAAAGGTGACGGTGTTTCAGGCACTCTCTTCGAGTGTCCCCTTCCATCTGTATTAAGTGGTCTCATACAAAGTACTACTGCCCACAAACCTTGTCCCAGATAAGGCGCCTGGGCTGTGGTTACCAGCAGATGATTTTGAAGCTGGCAGGACACTCAGCTGCAAGTGTCTCCAACATTACACCTGACGTGACTATTAAGCTGGGCTGTATTCTCCTGTTGAAAAAGCGTTAACCCACACGAGTGAGAGCTGCAGACTGACTCTCTGGTTACTGTAGGGGCCTCAGGGATTGGACTACGGAAAAGGATTAAGCTCCCATTTGATTGATTTCTTAAAAAAATCGCAGTGGGAGAACTTTCTGGACAACTTCAGGTTTGGCTATTTGCTTGCGAGTTAGCCGTGCTTTAGGAGCATCTACCCTGCTCTGCTTTCCCTGGAGGCAGGAGAGAAGGGAATTTCATTGACCAAAGGTTTCATCTTAAGCAGAGTATCAAATGATCTTTAATTTGTACGATCAAAGACAGATGAAAACGGCCTTTTCATTAAAGGCACTCGCTGCTGCAGCACCAGCCACACCGTTGGTTCAGACAAAGGGCAAACAAATAAACCAATTTTAACATTTTGCACATGGAAGTGACTTGGGGGTTCCATCTATTTCACGTACACAACTTCTGCAGTGCTGCTCTCCAAACTTTGTCCTTTCAACATCTGTTTTTCATTACACTCAAGCTTTTAACCTGCTGAGATAGAGCAACATGAACAGGCTCGACTGATTCAAATAGCTTTCTACCCAGAAATATTAGTGAGCATCCAACGGTGCGATGACACACAAAGTCTCAAACATACCTTGTCATACGTTCCCTTCTTCAGAATCTTCTCTGGCTTGTTACAAGACTCTGGGCTTTTTCTTCCAGATGCCTGAGAGTTAAATAAAGCAATATTAGGGACCAAAATTGGTTAGAGAACGTGGTGGTTTAATGGCTGGAAGAGCACAGAACAGAGAAAAGTTCCCTCTCTGACAAAGACAATGAAAATCTGGTGCAAATCAGAACTGACACCATCGACTGAACACAACGCAGGTACCCAGAGTGGTGGAAACCAGCATTTTACAGGCACGCCAGATGCAGTAAATACCTTATTATTTGCTGGTGGCAGTTTCTGGCCAGGAGGTGGCTCTCGACTTGGCAGACAGGAATCTGCACTGTTATCACTGTCGCTGTCACTAAGGCTCAGTCTGAAAGACAAGCAGCAGAGAATTAGCATCACCAGGCAAGAAAAACTTACTCGGCTGCCAGCTGAACTGCACAGAGCCCAGTGAAACTCTTCTATTTACTACAGACTACTAAATTTGCTGGGAGAAACACTTAGTCCGTCATTTCCAAGAAGCTCTTTTTTCCCAGCTGATGTTGCATTCGCCATCTTCCATCCCCCAGGCAGGCAGAGCGGGGAGTTTCAGTTTACACACGGCAGCGAGCAGTTCAGCTCTTTCACACACGAGTCCCCTCACAACTAAGTAAGTATCACCTGGTTTTTGCAACCAGCAATTTGGGGATTCACTGATGACCTGCACGAGAGGCTTACCAACACCTCCACTGAGAACACAGGCAAAAACCCCAAACATTTTGCATTTCTGTTGTGACCTTTGAGATTTCCTATTTATTCTCATTCTTCTTTTGGCCCTACAGATGTATTACAGCAGGTATCCTACTTCTGATGAGCCTGAAAAACTGTTTATTACCTACACTCTAAAGGTCTACAAAATATCCTTTAAAGTCTCTCCACTCCAGTTCATAATGACAGAGTGCAACAACAATTTTATTATTTTTTTTTGTGAAGGCAAACATAACTTGAAATTCGCAGCTGCTATCTGGGCCAAGCATTTGGTTTCAAATACCCAGCTTAAGACTCCAGGTTTTGGCTACAACAGCACATCCTGAGGGGAGAAGGATGAAACTCAACTATTTCCATTGACTAAAGCAGGAAACAGCTGTTAACCAACCGAGCCCCAGAGGAGCCAAGTCACCAACTGTCAGCACGAGTGATCGGCAAGGACTAAGCCTGCTCCGTCTTGTATCGGGCGCGCGCAGCGAGAAGAGCGCGTACACCGACAGCCTCCACAGCTCCTCTCTCATCTCTGCAGATCAAAGGTGTCGCGCACCATTCGGCTCGGCAGAGATCTGAAGACAACAATTAAGTGACTCTTTTGAGGGGCTCAGTCACTAACACCTGCCAGCTCAACACGTACCACTTCCCAGGGGCTGCTTCTCTTTGAGCTCCAGTGATCTCTCCTCATCCAACTGCCTTCTCACCCTCCTGTTTTCAGCAACTCTGCGTCCCCACCCCACACCGAGGCCTCCACACATCTGCCCTTCCTCTGCTTCTCTCACACGGCCCCATCCCTTTGATTCCTCCCTTCTGGGGAGGCACACAGAAATACCAAACATGAAGGGCAAAAAGACAACAAACACGGTTCTTCCCGATTTGTTACCACCTGGAATCCCGGCTGACTGCGTTGGCTTTGACGGCTGCCTCTTCTCCAGAGGAGCTGTCGTCGTCATCAGACTCCTCTGACTGCAGATCTTCCACCATGGAGCGCAGCGGGCCTGGGACCAGGGAGGAGAAAGCAATTCAACACAGGGACACGCGCAGCAGAACCCCAGTCGAGCTATCTCATCTAAACCGGGTGAGTTATTATTAAGATGGATCAGGATTTCTCACCGAGGCGTCCGTGGTATTTTCATTTTGCACAAAAAGACACTGAATCCCAGTCTCAGAATTTCAACAGAGTTCACGGACTTTACAACTGCCATAAAGCCACCCTTAGCCTCCCCCCAAAACCCTTCCGCTCTCTTCTGAAATGAAAACAAAAGGACGTGTTTTTCATCCATTTGGGGACTATTTTAAACGTCACTCAGGAGACCGTGTTTGTAGCAACACAGCATTTGCTAAAGCTCGAACATTTACTGTTGCCACAATAGATCTCTTTGGATTATCAGCGGAGGAATTTGAAAAAGCAGCTGTTATGCACTGGCAAAGTGATGAATGTCACATTTATAATTTTTAATAAACCATATATGAGATTGGAGGGAAATATTCTGGTGACATGAGAGATGAAGTGGAAGTAAACAGATTTACAAACTGAGGCAGCAACCCAAGTCAAAAGGGAAAGAACCAAACCCAGAGAGATTCCCGATTCATAAGTTAGCTGTCAAACCAAGAAAAATACTTGTTCATGATTACCCTACGACATTATTGCCTTTTCTTGCTGAAGCATCACAGCTTCAACACGTGACTGTGCACAAGAAACTGTATTAGCCGTATATTCGGTGCTGGGAAAACAGATCTAATTCTCATAAGCCTTTTAAGGTTGTGCCAGGAAGACTTTAACAACTTGTATTTCTTGCAACACACCTTGACTGTGGTTCTGAGACGGCTCGAAATCAGAGTCAGAGCTGGAGTCGGAGCTGGAGCTGGAGTTGGAAGGGCTGGACTGGACAGACTTAACCCCCCATAAAAGGGAAAAAAAAGAAAAAAAAAAATCTTAACCTTTCTAATCCAGAAAAGCAGCACAGAACACAAAGCACAGTGAGGCAGAAGCATCTGAGCACGCCACATCATACATCACTGAATGCAGTTCTTGGAAATACAAAAAAATACAAAAAAATGCAGGGCAGAGACTACATTTACAGAAACTTTGGCAGGTTGTAGCTCAGCACTCCTGGCCAGTAGCATCCGCAGCTCCCATCCAAACCCTTCATGCCACTAGTTTGAAATGGCCTCAAATGATCAAACACAGCATCTGAAAAACGTTCAAGTGAAAACACCTGGACTTTGAAATGCAAGGATATAACCTGGAACAGTTATTAAAGCCCTCTTAAAAAATGTATTTGTTGTAACCCACCAACATTCCCCCTGAACACCTTGTGCTGGTCATTAAACATAGATCCCTAGCCTATCCCAGCTGGCCCGCTTGACTCCAGAACCAGTTCTGATTTACTGCTACAACCTCAAAACAGTTGTTGGTGCACCAACTTGAGCAATCCCTGTGTACTGTGAAAACCCAACCGAAACCAGCTCCACCGCCGGCTGGTGTTCAGCTGGGGAGCACACTGTGCAGTACGAGTGAGTGAAAAGATGTAACTATGGCTGGTAAGAGCATCCAGAAACGAAGTTTCGGGGCTATGACTCTTTTAACCGAGAAGCAGAGGTTGCACAGCAAGCCCATGCTTGAGCTTGAAGGACCACGCGGTGGCAGTGAAGGCTCAATCAACTATTTCATCCCCGATGGCAGCAGCGACTGTTTCCGTATCTTAAAGGGGATTTTGTTACTCAGCAGGATCTAGCTGAAAGATTCTCCACGTACTGGAACATCATCTTGCTATTTTTAAAAGTAATTCCCTGGAAATTTCACATTTCAGTTTCATTGGGAATCCACCTAGTCCTTCCACTGCCAAATCTTGATGCTATGAAAAAATAAAATCACACATTCTCAATAAACTTAATAAATAAAGCATTAGTATTACAAAAACATTGTAAACAGGTAGAAAGAGGCACATCAGCAGCTTTGGGCAGTAATAAGTGAAAGCAGTGGCAGGACTGTCATCCCAGTATCACCCTTCCCTATGATTTATCACCTGAGTGTTGAGGAGAGTTTCATTTATTTAACTGTAAGAAGGGGAAAAACGTCAAAAAGGGGTATTACAACCCTTGTGAATTATTCTGTAGCAAAGGAGAATAATTCTACGCTTCCAATATCTGCTCTATTGGCCCACTGCAGCAGCCCTATTTGTTCAAAAAAATCACAAGACAAAAGTAGAGAGCAGTATTTTGAAGAGAAGGGAGCACAGGTCTCGTGTCTTACCCACAGGTTGAATCCTAACACCCTTCATCTCTGACCTTCTAGCAGCAGTTCCCTTAAAATGACTTAACAGGACCTAAAGCAGAAATCGCAAGTTTTATAGACCCCGTCCCTGCTTTTGCCATTAACCCTGTAGGGGCTATTTCAAGCGTTTCGGAGGCTGGACATGCTCTGCGTGCTCAGGCTGCAGCTACTGTCACCCTGATACGACAAAAGCACACGCCTACGATGGAAAAAAGCAACCCTGCCCGCACGTCGCAGCCTCTCCCTTTTGTCAGCGCCAGCATTTAGGCAGCCAAGCATGAGGCCAGTTCAGGGAATTGGACTTGATGGGGGAAGGAAAAAAAAAAAAGTAAAAAAAAAAAGAAAAGTACCACTAACTTTGAGCAGGAGCTGAAATGGAAGGAGAAACTCCTCCAGCCCGTTGCAAAGTCACACGAGCTCTCGTGCCAGCAGCACACATGAGAGCAAGGCTGTTCCTTTCAACAGCAGCCTGCAAAGATGTCATCTCAAAGCAATCGCGGAGCTGCAGCCTCCGAGCATGTTGCACAACCCCTTGGCTGCAGCAGCAAAGCTGATTTAAGAGTTTCCGGGCCCCGGTCCACCTCCAGCTGCTCCTTCGCTTTAGTGATGTGGCTTTACCACACAGATCCACCAGCAGCTGCACCAGCACAAACCACGGAGCAGCAAAACGGCAGCGCTGGGAGCGAAAAGAACCCCCCCGGGGTGGAAAAGGAACTCGGTCAGCCCTCCCTGCCGCTGCCAATGCATTATGCAGCTCTACCCTCGGCCTTCAAGTTCCACAGAAACCCAGGCCCATCTGACTGGCAGCTGCCACAGTTTCCCCTCCATCACACCGAGTATTCCTGGGCCAGCGCTCAAAATACCTCTGTCAGGCATCCAACAGACACAAGAGCTGGTGCAGAGGAGGACAGGGAAGCTCAGAGCGCGCTGGGGGCACGACAGGACGGCAGCAGACGCCGGGGACCCACAGGCCCAGTCTGCGGTTTCGGGGAACAGCCTGATCGGCGCTCTCGGCTTACAGTCCTGGGGAAGAGGGCCTGACACCTCAGAAATACCGAAGTACAGGACACTCAAGATTTCAGTGACCAGAAGGCTGCAGCCGGGGCCGTGGGTCTGGTACAGAAACGATGGCTTCTGCACACCGAGGCACTTCAAGTGGAGAGGAGCTGCCTGTTCTGAATGCACAAGCTACACATTGAACCAGTCGGGGGAGAGGGGGAGAAGAATAAAAAGAAAAAAAGGCTTTGCAGAGTAGAAGTACTTTGCCAAAAAAAAAAAAAAAAAAAAAAAGAAAGAAAAAACCTTTCTGAAATAAATACATCTGTATCATTACTGTATCAGCGTGCTGATTAAATCATAATATGGATTGTCCCTAGATGATTCATTCTAGTAAAATAAATCTTCCTAAAAGTGGCCAGAAGGATGCAGCTCAAATTCACGTGACATTACCCTGTGAATCCCATCAGAATTTACAGTTTCTTTACTGCAAGTACAAAATATACAAGTGAAGAGTAGCGAGAGTATGGATTAAATTGCTGTCTTTTCCTTCCTTTTTTTTTGTGTCTTCTTTTGGAAAACAATTTTAGAAGACAGAGGACAAGGAATGTTCTTAGTTGTAAATATTTTTTTCCTTTTTAGACAGCTTTTAAAAATAGTAGTACAATAACATAATTTGTTTTATGTTTTACAACACAACTTATTTAGGTTTAGTGGCATGTGGTTGTACTTTGAGCTCTAGCCAATAGCGCATTTCTTTACAGGCTATGTCAGGAACAGGTTTTTTTATTTACATTTTAATGCTGTTCATTTTCAGAAACAAAACTGAAATTATTTCCTCCTTTTCTGAATAAAGATCACGTTCAAAACCATTATGTTGTCATCAGCGGGCAGAAAGTGTATCTATGCCTACAATACTCTAGCTCTGCAAATGTCACTGCAAGAGAGGACCGTAACCTTAAATTCAACTTTTAGATAACTCTGTCTGCAGATAAATCGAAACAGAACTGCGTATCTGCAGTAGGGGGTAAAACAGGTACCATGAATGATGAATACCGACAGGATTTTCTAAGAAGAGGGTTTTTTATTTGAGATGCAACCCAGCCAAAGCCTTTGCCAATGTGGTTCTCTATCTTCCACGAGGGATTTAAACATGCTGCTTAAAAATCCTAGTAAAGGGCAAATCCCTGCTCACCTCTGACTTGAAAGAAGTTTCATCCTCTGAGTTCGACTCCTCCATTTCCACAGGCTTTTTGATCTCCTTGGCCTCGCTTTCAGATTTCACCTTTTCCACTTTGGCATTCATCTTCTCCTTGGTTTGTTTCTTCTCTGGATATGAGGAAGACGAGGTTCTGGGAGACGTCCCCAGGATATTCTTCACTCCTTTGGAGCTACTCTTTTTTTGTTTTTTGGCACTAGGCTTTGGTGACTCCACATTGGAGGGCCTCTTGCTGGAAGACTTTAACTCCGGCTGTGGCCCGCCCTTTGGAGAAGTGTTCTCCAGTTTGGTCTCCTTCACGGCCAGTTTTGGTTCCTTGAAAGCAGCTTTTGGAGGTGCCTTCTCCTCCTTAGGCAGTTTGTTCTCGGTCGGTTTTCTGGAGGAGTCCTTCAAAGGCTTGTTTTGTTCTCTTTCAAGGTCTTTGGAAGAGTTTTTGCTCTCCGAGTCTTTCCTTGGCCTCTCTCTGTGCTCCTTGGTTACTTTGTGCGGCTTCGATGCTTTGCTACTTTCCTTGCTTGCATCCTAAAACCCAGCAACAGAAACGTGCAAGCCAGGTATGAAACTGAAGCTCTGCACAAAATTATAAAGCACATTCTCATAAATCACACCAAAACATGTGTTTCATGTAGACATCCACCCACAGATGCCTAAGGTACTTAACTACCTCCGAGGTAAACATCTCCATTTCCCTGAAGCTGGACAGAAAATGACAGTAGGCATTTAAACATCTACATTAGGGCAGGATGAAACATGTCTTGCAAATGCCTGTTCCTTTCCACGGTCTATAAAAGGAGGTCTATAAATATCTATAGATGTTTCCTTCAGATTTGATCTGCGGGCTTAACATCTGAAGCCAGGTAAGAGGAAACTCACCCTCGCTGTGTTACGCAAAGTTACACTTCACACCACATCTTAGGGGGAAAAAACCCAGCAACTGTGGAGATTTTTTTTTTTTTTCAGCTTAAAACACATCCATGGTAAATGTAAGTTGTGTTTGCAGCTTAGCCCCCACCTAGACAAAAACACTGAATGT
>NW_009720839.1:0-583 GCF_000703405.1 Apaloderma vittatum
GGGGGGCGAGTGTTTTGGCCTTATTTAATAACGCCCTAGTAAACAGCTCAGGCAGAGAAATGCCGCGCGGTAACACTCTGTATTATCATTTGGATCCTACTGCTTTAAATTTGCGCGCTGTAGCTTGAAGCGTTGCACAAACTCTGGGTCTGCTGACTGCCTCCCTGGAACACAAACACCCGGCTGACTGGGAAAGCTGCTTTTCAGCTTGCCCTCCCTCCTTTCTGCCGGGCTGCTTTTGGTGTTTATTTTTAAACAAGTAGCGTACATTAAAAAAAAAAAAAAAAGGAAAACAACCACCACATAGTATTTTTAATCAACACCTATTTCCTTCCGGGACCCCGTGATCCTTTATTGATTCCCATTAAAATGCTTTTCTTTTTCTTTGCCCCCTCTGCTGATCGAATTTCAGATCAGCCAGGATGTGCAACAACCTTCCGGCACAACTGAACCCGACTGACTCGGAGAGATCAAAAGGCTCGATGCATTCATTAAGATTTAGCACAGCCCAAGCAGGATCTTTAACACAAGACCTTCCTTTGCATTGCAATTAATGTGGGGGAAGAGGAATTCTTATTTTTAT
>NW_009720840.1:0-2201 GCF_000703405.1 Apaloderma vittatum
CGGTAACGCCTCTGAGCTTACCCCGCCGGTGCTGCGGAAAACGGGGCTTCCCGCTGCAAACCCGCACCTCTGACGGGGTCAATGTCCGCCCCGGGAAGGAAGGGCAGGGCAGGCGCGCCTCGGCCACTCCCTCACTCCCTGTTTTCATTGAATCCGAGAATGGTCGAATGCTTCGGGTTCAAAGGCACTTCCAAGATCTCGTTCCAACCCCCCGCCATGGGCAGGGACACCTCCCACCAGACCGGGCTGATCAAAGCCTCCTCCAGCCTGGCCTTGGGCTCTCAGGGAGCGCCGGAGCATCCGCGGCTTCTCTGGGCAACCTGCGCCACTGTCTCACCACCCTCCCAGTAACGTTCTTCCTAATACCTCACCTGAACCTACTCTGCTCCGGTTTAAAACCATCGCCCCTCGTCCTGCCCCGCTGCACCCCTGTAAGCTGTCCCTCTCCAGCTCTCCTGTAGCCCCCTCCAGGCACGGGGGGGCCGCAATAAGGTCTCTCTGGTGCCTTCTCCAGGGTGAACAATCCCAACTCTCTCGTTCCTTCCTGAGATTATTTTTGCTCCTGGTCTAAATAAACACACAGACTTCAGTCGGCTAAATAATGTAAATGCATCGCTGCAGCTGTACGGATCCTCCTTGCTTCACTTGCATCCAAGTGAAGGCAAAAGCCTTTCCTCCTGCAGGTGAACAGGTCTGGCCCTGGAGCAGAGCAAGCACTCGCAAGCACTTACCCTGGAGCTTCATGGGCAACACAGGTTTTGGGGTGGCAGGTTTTGAGCAAGCTCCTTTATCAAAATAAAGATAATTCGATATTTTTGACAGTGTCAGCAATTTCTTCAGTTGACAAAAGCATTTCTCTCCCATTCTTAAGGGTTGGCATTTTACAAAATCTACAAAATTTCAGGAAAGTCATTCAGAGAGTATCTTATGTACACCTTCTGGTCAAGAACAGGCTTTTCTTTGACAATACACTCTCTTACTTGACCTGTAACAAAGGCAGGTGAGGCACAACGAAGCAGTGTTTCAATTGCTCATCGTTTCTGATAAACAAACACATTAGCACCTCTACTATTACCATTAATCTTAGGTCATGGTACAATTGCTTACAGTAAAATCCTTACTCTTATCACACTCGATGCAAGGGGGCACTCAGAGTTTACCTTCTAAGCAGTCAAAAATCATACCAAGATTCTTCTTTACGAAGCATATTTAAATATTCGTGTTAGATGACCTGCTAAGAGTATGTTACTATCTTCTGTCTTTCCTTGATTTCTTCACTTCGCCCAAGTGATGTGCTTTGGTAGCCCAAGTGCAGTTTTCTTAATATAAAAATGAGAGAAGCCAACAAGGAAACAGGTATTAAAAAAATATCTTAGTTTAAATCACATTAGTTTGCGGGATGTGGAGCAAATATTTGAACCCATATCCTAGATCACTGCATATTTACCAAGCTACTGAATATTTTAGAGTCCTGTGGGATCTGTTCCACATTTAATAAATCAATGTTTATTGGACCAGAAGGCGAGAGAGAGAAAACTTAATACTCTTCCTGTAAAGGGCATCTGCATGCGTTCTTCAATTTCATTTGTAAAAGCAGCTACAATAGTCATAATTTTGGAAAATGTCTAAGGAAAGTATATACCTATGTGAAAGGAGAAAAATTATGAAGCCTGATGTTTACACTAGCACCAAAATAGACCAGATAAAAGATTGGAATAAAACATTCTTCACCTTAAAAATACACATGCTCAAATGATCCAATTCCAGTTACAAAATTATAATTACATTTCATTTTCCTTTCTCAGTTGCTGGTGGCACAATTGATTCCACTAAAGTCGTAAGGAATTATGTCACTGCCTTTGATATGAGCATGACCTGTCCTTCGCTTCTTACACTTATTGATTTTGGAAGCCTTAAACCAGAGAAGAGATTGGCGGTTTCACATGTAGTGGGAAGATGTATCTAAAAAGCAGCATGTCGGTACTTTAATAAAAACCCGCCAGGCTACAAAATAGGAGATTATTTTTCTGAGAAAACTGTAGTGAGCTGTACAAATGGGAGGCTGAAGCAAGGCTCAAAAGGCTTAAAGATATTCTGATGAAACTATGAGGATGAAAATGAGACTAATAGAAAACTGTTATTTGTGTAAGGACCTGGGTGTATCTAGTCCATCCAAGGCCTCGTGAGCACACCGGTGACAA
>NW_009720841.1:0-10708 GCF_000703405.1 Apaloderma vittatum
TAACCCTGCCCCTTCCCCGCTTCCATCCCTATCTCGTACCCTGGAGGAATAGCGGAGTTGTTTATCCTCCTGGGAGGGAGAAGGCGATGAAGTGGTGGTGGACTAAACTAAGTGGCAGTGATGGTGCTGGGTCCGTAGGTCTGCGGTTGCTGCTCACCGTTTTCTCGCCCTGTCAAGGGAGTGCAGTCCCACCCCGGGAGAGGGCTCCTGAGCTGGCACCGTTGGAAGCACCATTGTGTGTGTAATTGTTCTGGCTGCTACTGCCGTCTGGGAGAAGGCTTGAGCCCCGAGCTCTTGGGCTGGTCCTGAAGCGGGATGTTTGCAGGTGTTTCTCTGAACCGGTGACTCTGCTGAGTATCCCTTTCTGAACAAACTTTGTGGTGCCAGCTCTACAGTTAAGACAAACTGCTACATTTTAGTCATGGTGGTGTCTGTACATTGCCCTGTTTTCTCTTAGATGTCTGCTCTCAGCTACCAACAAGTCCTTTAATTTTTTTAGGCCACAGAAACCGCTACTTCATGACTTTACTATGGCTTTAATAGTTGTATTTGATAATAGGGATAATGTTTGTTTACACGTTACTGTCACCCATTAATGGAACGCAGGCAAGTTGTTAAGAGGTGAAATGGATAACAGTGAGTTCATAGCGTCCTTTTGAATTGTGTTTTATTTGTGCTTTTGCATCTCTTTAAGAGTTGGTTCTTGGTCCTAGCCATTGTAGCATGCCGATTTACATGTCTGTCACTTCTGGATGAAACTGGGCTCTGCTTTTTGCTCAACAGGGAGATTTGTGACTACGTATTTTAAGTATATTCCTTTCTTATATTTTATTTTGTATATACAGGAGTTGTATTTTGGGTTCTTTTTCTCCGGTCAAAGTTTATCAGATTGTATTTGGGTAGAATGTCCATGTAGATGCACAGGAACAAGATTGGTTTATGTTGGTTCAGATCACTGTGTTCTCGGTCTACTTAATCTTTGTGACTGCTTTCTAAAAAACACTGGGAAGTGGAAATCTGGCTTTCCTGGCTCTGGCTTGAGTTCTAACTTCTGAATGAGCTGTTCATTGACCTGAAATAGTTGGATAGGTGGTAAGGAAGATACCATCCTTGACATGTGCAGAAATATTACTGATGTCTAAAGCAGATTTATCACTGACATTATGGTTGCAGGTGCTTAGTGACTTCAGTAGTTGAATGATTGATTTAAAGTTTAACAAATATTAATATTATTAATGACTGTTACAAAAGTCTGTTTTAAGGCCCAAGATTACTAATTTTCTTAAACATACACCTTTTAAAAGCAAGTCTCACTGAACAAAATAGTTGTGGAGAAACTGACATAGATAAAAATCTGTGTTGTTTTGAAGTTAGTTACAGTCCCTTCTACGCCAAGATTATAGGAAGGCTCTATCTGGTTTTGCAGGCTGAGGACTGATGTGTAACACCAGGAGTTGAGATGGGCCATTCAGTGTTGAGACATCCTGCTTTTCAAATTTTAAACCACAGCCTAAAGAGATAGTAGTGCATTAAGTGATGTTATTGTTATTGGGCAGATATATTTTTTTATTGATTCAACAGAGATTTTTAAAAATCTGTTCACCTGTGCTGGTGGTGCCAAAATACTCAGCCTCTTCTGCAGTTTTAATCTTTATTGGGGCTAACACAGAATAGTGTTCATGATTCAGAGAGTAGGCTTAGCTGCTTAGCTTGCCCTACATGACAGAGGTTATAGAAAATTCATGTAATAGTAAAAGCCATCTCAGAAATCTCTTTTAAATAGCAGTTTAAAGGCATCTACCATGATTTCTAGACTCAAATCCTTGAATATATGTGCATGAAAGAATATTTTAACTGGTCATAATATACAAAACCTAGAGCCTTATCTTAGGGCTGGAAGTGCAGTGCTGAAGAGATATTTTAGCATTTATCTCAGTACAATTTCACCTGCTCCTTTTTTTTTTTTTTTTTTCCCCCTTCCATGCTTAGTTTCTGGCCATGCAGTAACTACATGGAACTTGGAAAGCCATGTGTCCTTATGTTATTTTGTCAGTTAGTGACTCTGGAGCCCAGCAACCATATAGCTTGTTGTCACGAAAGAAGGTTTTTTTTTTACTTTAAAATATTAAGCGGGTAGCATAATATTGAAGAAATAAGTGTATTTCCATACTGAAGGAAGCTAAAGAATGTGCAGTAGAGCATAGAAAGATCATTAGGTTCAAAGGCGAGTAAGGGATTTAAGTACTCTACTCTCATTAAATGAAGTAGGAGCTGTACAGCCAAATCCCTTATCTGGTTTTGAAAAAATCTGTTTGAACTATTTTGGTGTTTATAACCCTAGCAGGGTAGAACAACTGTTACAAGCGTAGAAAAATGAGACTTCTTGTACCTAGACGTAAGATAATACTATAGAACTGTTTTCTCTTGTAAGAATAAAGCATACTTTGATGCATTTTATATGCAGCATTTCATTAGCTATAAATATTTTTGTGGTTTGCTGCTGACTGCACTGTGAAATGGTGCAATTATTCTTAAATTTTAAGGGGATCGTAGACTGGACTTTAATCCTGTGCCATTCCTATCTGTGTGAATCTAGTCATGCTTGTCATTGTCAGCGTGCAATAGCATTATTTCTGTTACCAAGTGAAATTTGCATCAGTACAGGTATATGTAAAGTGACTTTTTAATTGTGATTCATGCTCTTCAGTTGCAACTTGGTAATTAGCAAATCTATGAGAAACAGTTATGTTGTCACAAACAATATGTGTGCCACTGGGACAGACAAAACAAATATCTTCAGTTGTATTGACTAAAAATTGAAGGTGTGAATTTTGCAAGAATTCAGAATGGTCCAAAGAAGAATTACTGTTCTTGTCACACTACATCAAACTGTACTCTGAAAGGTGATCTGTTGATTGAGTTCAGTTAGTGAAGACCAAAATGTTTGTGGGATTTTTTTTCCCCGATAGCTAGGTAAACATGATGCTGATCGCTGTATCAGAGCTCTTCAGTGTAGGCTGTATTCCCTTCCAGTTGGTCATTATTCAATGTAACCTGCATTTTCTTAAATACCAAATTGTAGACTGGTAGCAAATTTGTCACTAGTTGGTTGTGAAATTTTTGTGGTACCTCTGCTTATCCTGAGTATTTTTCTGTAGTTGACATGTTTCAGCTTTGAGCTCACTAGTCTTCCCTCTATTGTTATTTCTGACTTTTTCATCTATTTTCTCAATTTTTTCTTCTTTTTATTTTTTTGGATTTTTTTCTTGTTTTCCCTTCCTTCTGTACTTTGTGGTACAAATTCTCCAGAACTGGAAGGTCAGGTTTGTTGTACTAATGTAGACGTCAACATGAAGTGACCTATATCAAAAACATAAGAAAATATTTGGACTGTTGTGTGGTCCTTCCTCAGTAACTTTGCCTGTACTTTTTGTCTCCTCTGTTGATTGTCTTGTTACATCTGCCTGCTATGAGGAAAATTCTGTATTAAAATATGTTAACTCTATGTTAGCTATTAGTAGACACGTTAATATCCATATAATGTAGGCAGTTTACTTAGCAGTAACTTAGGATGATCCTGACACTTATCAGCAGAAGTGTAATGCTCTTAGAAAAATGAGGGGGTGAGGTGCAGAGGTTTTAGCTACTTCAAAAGAAACCTTGAAACTTCTCTTTCTTTAAAAAAAAATAAATCTTTCTTTCAACTGATGTGACTGCATAGAATTGGTTCCTGCTGTTTTAAACTGATTTTTGTTGTGTGATGAAGCTCTAGTGAAGTATTAGGACATTGAGGTCCTACCCTGTTTGGTTTTGTTAATATGTGCTGACATGCTAGAATACATTTTAGTAGTGTTGGGGGAATATATACTGTACTAGTCTGAATATAAGATGTCAGTCCTATAAGCAAACATGCATAGTTCTACATAAAAAGATGTATTTAATTGCATGCCTGTAATCAATATATAATAAAGATACAACATTCTTACTATTGATTTGTTTCTATTGGAGATCAGTCTTCCTTTCTTTTCTTACACCTTGCTACAACTGGCTTTCAGTTTTTGCACCTCACAGACTTCCCAACTTTCTGGTCCTGTCACCCTCTTCAGTGTCATCATCTTCCTCCCTTTTAGTCTCTGTATTCTTAGCTTCCTCTTCAGACTCAAGATGACGGAAATAAATAATCTTCAGTTCTGTTTGTAGAATTTGAAATAAAGCCCACCCTAAAACTTTTATCTACAACTTCTGGATTTATCCAAACTCGGTCTGTATTAATCCAATGACAAAGAAGTGTATCAGTAGACTTCTTTGTTTTTTCCTTTAGGAGTTAGTATGATCCATTGCCCAGAGTCATAAAGACTCAACAGTCTTTGAAGGGCATTTTTGCTATTTCATCAAGCTCTTGCAGTTGTGATGTCCTTTTTCCTGATGTGACCGTAAGATTGGTGTTCACTGACAGTGAAAAATACCATCAGCAAAACATCAGGTGCCCTTTTAATACAAGTTGAAGACATTTCCTCCTTTTCTTAATATCACACCCGGTCTCTTACTCCAGACTCCTGAAACTGTTCATTGAGTGTGTAGGCAGGCATTCACCCTTGATTTTGTTTGGCTCAACAGCTAATAGTGTGCTTTACGTGTTATGGTCACGATCTGCTGAAATGTGAATGTTGATAAGGTTGCTATTTTTTAGAGCTTTCAGATTAATGATTTCCTGTGCAAGCAGGTTGCTATCTCTTCTTTTGAGTATGCACAAATTATACGACTTCTACTTCTTTATGTGAAAAGTATTTTCTTTTGAGTCCAGTGAGTGCACTGAGCTAACCCTTAAAAGCTTCTGTTTTGATATTTCTGTCTTTGCACATTTGCCTCTACCGTTCTGTGTTTCTTCCAGGTCTCAGAGTTGCTAGAGTTTTTTTCTACATATGTTACCACAAGTCTAAGATTTCCATCATAACTTCTGAAACTTTTCCATTTTGCTTTCATGATGATGATCTATTCAGGGAAAGACGTGCAGCTGCCAGAAATCACAAGGAATCCGCTGAACTATAGTACACCACACAGAATCTCAGGTGCATGAAGAAAACCAACTGTCATCACTATGTCATGACTTTGCCTCAGTCATTTTTGTGCTCCTTCATTACTACAAGACCTGCCACATGAAACTGTCATATTATCTCCCTGACCTGCGGTGGGGCAGAAGCAATATCCCCTGCTTTTTTGAGTTAAACTATAAGGTGTCAGGGAAATTGCCTTGCTTTCAAATAAAGTGTTACTTATGCGTATCTGGATATAATATGTAGGTATTTAGAAAAAAATACACCGTCACTGTTGAGGGCAAGTCTAAGCAATGAGCATAATTGTTTTATTCCTTGTCCTCGGTAACGGCATCAAGCCTCAGTATTATGCCAGCTTGGGGCTGGTCTTCATAAGGAGGTGGAAGCTCCATCCCTGGAGGCATTCAAGGTCAGACTTGATGGGGTTTTGAGCAACCTGATTTAGTTAAAGATGTCCCAGCTCATTGCAAGGGGGTTGGACTAGATGACCTCTAAAGGTCCCTTTCAGCCCAATGTTATTCTATGATTCATTAGAACTACTGAGGTCTGTTACAACCTTTCATTAATACAGATTTTCCTGTGTCAAAGTCAGCTAGACCATGATTCTGAAGCAGGGTTAATTACTGGTAAGTCATAGCTACAAATGCTTGTTTAAGCTGTTCTTAAAATTTTCCGGTAGGAAAGATTCAAAAGAACTCCCTAGATAATACATTTTAGTTCAGTTATCTTTGTCTTTAAATGTTTTTTTCACCCTTGCAGTCTAACTTGATCTCTAATCTCTTACTGCAATTTAAGACTTCTGTGATTTATCTTATCCCATGTAGACTTGCAAAGTAGCATATTCCTTTTCTGCTGGAAGCACCTCATAGATTTTCAAGGCTATTTTCAGTCTTACTCAAGTTTTCACGATTTTTGCTGGGTTAAAGTTACTTGATGTTTTTCCTGAAGTTATTAAGAAAACCTCTCTTCCCAGTAAACTACCATTTCTCTAAATGATACTTTTATCCTAAAGTTAATACTTACAGGGTATGAGTGTGGTTACAGTTAGTTTTCCTCCATGCTATCTTTTATTCATAATGCCTATTCAAAGACTGAGACGCATTCTGCTTTACAAAGTTCTTTAGCCATGTAAAAACCGCTCCAAATCCGAAAACCTTACTGTAGGTTTCAATTTGCTCCTAGTAGTTGGCTGTAAGCAATAGCTGCGCGTCTGTGCTGGCATAACTAAACGTATTAGGTACTTGCTGTACTGGCACATCCATTCCTCACTTTACCTTTGCCCACAAATACAAACTTCATTCCCCACTTTCGAATAATGTATATCAAGAGTCTAGGTTGCTTTAGAACACTTATGATTATTGAAGATACACTGTTTAAAAAACATGAAATATTGACTATAGAAAACATCTTCCTTATTGTGCAGAGCTGCACAAGGAATATATGTATTTGTTAATGTTCAGTAGTGCATCTCATTTTAGCAGTGCCTTAGTTTTTTGACAAGTTGCATATCTCTTTGAATGTTCAGTCTGTTTTTTCTTTCTCTTTTTTAAAATATTATTATTATTTTGTTAGAGAATGAATACCTCATAAGCCTCATTCTGAGGGAAGGCAGCAAAAAAAAGATAAAAGTACTCTTCTGGGGAATCTTTGCTTCTGTTGTGAATAAGAATCAGGGAATTTCACCTGGCCTTTTCCATTTACTCTGCCATTTAAATGTCATAATATTTTTTTTTACTCTAGGCTTTATGCAGACATACTATATATTGTAGGTGGTTTCTACATAAGACTTCCCTAAATTAGGGATCAAACTGGAACTGCTAGAAGACGTTAACATTGTTCCTTCAGTGTGATGTATTACCTCAACTGGCACACAAGCTAAAGAAACAGTTTCGAATTCAAGGATGTATGGAGTTTATCTTCAAGAAATAGTGCTCCAGGCCTTGATTTATATCTATCAAAACTTTTGTTAGCATTGTTTTTAAAGGCCTCTATGTATATATCCTTGAGCAGTTACAGTAAAGTGTATGATTTTTTAGTTTTCATTGAGGGAAACTAGAATGACGTTCTTAGGCCATCAACTTCTCTAAAATGATGATGTACAAAAACTTGCAAATTTAAGTTTAAGTAACAGGTAACCAATATCACTTGAAACTGTCTTTTCAAATAATATTTTTCTTTTTATTAGTTCTGTGCTTTTTCATGTGTTAAGAACTTAATGTCTCTCCTTTTAAGTGTGCAGATTTTTTTTTTGAGGTGTGGTGTAAATTATTTTTTTTTTCTATTTTTCTTTCCAAATGTGCATTAAAGACAACTCCATGATACTGTTTCTGGTATCTTGCATCTCTAAAGATGCATTGCACTGCTTTTATTGTGAAAAGTTAATCTAATACCTTGTACTGGGCAAAACAAGGACATTCAGAAGGAAGATACGTGTAACGTAAAAAGGCAATGGAGCTTTATAAAATTGTTACCTGAAAATAATCCTGATCCAATAGTAAATTTGACTAAATTTGCAAAAATATGTGCCTTCAGTGTTTGGTAAGAGTAGTTTGATCAAATTTCTTCTGCATCTTCTCCTGTGTTACTCTTGTACAGTCTTGTGGTATATAATATTTATCATAGAATCATAGAGTGCATTGGGCTGGAAGGGACCTTTAAAGGTCATCTAGTTCCAGCCCCCTGGCAGTGAGCAGGGACATCTTTAGCTAGATCAGGTTCCTCAGAGCCCCATCAAGCCTGACCTTGAATGTCTCCAGGGATGGGGCCTCCACCACCTCTCTGGCAACCCATTCCAGTGTTTCACTACCTTCATTTAAAAAAAATTCTTCCTTATATTCAGTTTAAATCTACTCTCTTTTAGTTAAACATTGTTAGCCCTTATGCTGTCACAATTGGCCTTGCTAAAATGTTAGCAAGCCATTTCTGGCTTCGTGATTCCCTGTATGAAGCTAAAATAAATTAATATTTCATCAGAGAGTTAGGAAAACCCTGTGCTAACTAATGCAGCTCTCACTTGATTATTTTGTCAATTATTCTGAGCCAGTCACACAATTGTTTTGTCCGTATAGGGGTTCGTGTAACATGGACAACTTTTGCCAAAGCCCCATCCAGCTTTAGATAGTGACCCCTTGTGTTCATTTTCTCCCAACTGCTGGACAGATGCATTTGTTGCTTTACTTAACTCCCTGTTTAGGATTTCTTTAGGGCAAAGACCACTCCTTATTTTGTATCTATCTGTTGTCTTTTGAGTTTTCATTTGAGCTGACAGCAAATATGGTGGTGTTTTCTCAGTCTCCTGTATATCGTAAAAAACAGAGTTTGGTAGTACTCCTTTTGTCTTCTCTTATTCAGAATTACGTAGAGAATTGATTCTGGTGAATAGATACGTCCTGTTTGATATTTATGTGTCTAATGCATAGAATACTGTTTTGATGAATTAGTAATGTACATTCAGTGATCTGGCATTAAATCAAGTTATAAGTAAAGAGTTCCTCAGTCTTGTAATTCCTACTTGTCGTAGGAGCTTGTGATAGTACACTGTTTTATAACATAAGGATGAGGACAAGAAGATCGTAAGTATTCAGAATCAAAAGACACAGTCTAAACTTAATTTTCACCACTGGTAGCTCTTATGAAGAGAGTAGCTGGGATAAAAAGTAACTTTTGATTGCGAATCCACAGTAATGAGGTTCATAAAAGTTAAATATCCCAGTTCTACAGATCTGGAACTTGAATAATGTTTTAGTTGAAACTGGCATGGAAATTAAACCCTGCTTTTGGATACCCAGACAGACTTTATGAACCACGAGTGTGATGACAGGAGCTCCCAAGTTCTGCTCAGAGTTGCCAACATATTCAGGAGAAGGTGTAATCTTGGCTTCTTTCCTTCTCTTGCACGGACACAGCGGCAGTACCTTGACACTGGTGTAAGGACATGGTTAGTAGACTTTGTGTTCCCTTGTCCTTTCACAGGAATTGTAGATGAGATGGAAGCATCTTTCGGGAGGCCAATTTCACTGCGCTAAATAGACAAGCTTAAAATGGCAATTAAGTAATCCTTCTACCAAGGAAGAAGATTATCAATTAAGTTCTTGCCAGAATGAAAAAGGTTTGAAGTAGCAGTGGGAGAAGTTGCATTCAGCTAATGAGGACAGTTAATACAAAAAACGTAATGAAGATGAACTACAAAAATATTTTTAATGTCTCATTTTGCTTGACTCAGAGAGGAGGTTCAAGTAGCCTATACTGCAGGAAATGCACATATTTTCAGAGTAGACACAGTTATTCCTGGCTGTCTTCCTATTTTTAATCTGCCCATATGCCAACCTGATAATTAAAAGAATAGGTAAATTAGATTTCCTGGCAGTGGATAAGAGTTTACTGTAATGAACATCCCACCACATTCCTGAAGTGCTGGTTTAATAGCCAACTGCTGAATATTGTTTTTAACTAAACAGACTAAAATGTGAAGGTTGAGATGACAACATTAAATTGAGACCTGAATGAGAACCTGCATAGAAAGAAATGTAGCTTAGGACTATGACAAGTTCATTTCTTATGTAAGGATGCAAAAGACAAATCTAATACTACTGACAAGATCAGAAAGACCATATTGAATGCAAAATGTTGAAAGATTAAAGGCAAGTCTAAAGAAGGATAATTTCTACTAGTGTATGAAAAAGCATGAGGCTTAATTAAGTTATTTCCTGGTATTTTAAATAATTTACTTGTTTTAAAACAGTTTATGGATGTAAACAGAGCCTGTCCATTCATTTTCTAGGGTTTTTTTGTAGTTCTTTGTCTAGAACTAGCTGGGTTTCCAATTTCAAACAGAATAGTGACTGAAGAATAACAGGGGGAGCAGCACCAAGGTAATTTCTCTTTTATTTTACCTCTTTCAATTTAATAACCAGCATCTGTGCTCACACAGCATGTTCAGCATGCCCAGGTGAAAAATGTACAGATTGCTTGCACCTTTTGACTTATATTTGGGGAAAGAAACATCTCTCAGTTAACAGAAGGTTCTATGTTTGGCAGTTAACCTTCCAAAGTGAATTGTCTCTCTTGCTGTGCTTTTTGTGGTATTTTCTTGGTGGTAGATGACAAAATTACTACTCTGAGAGGCATAGCAGAACACCACAAACTTTTCTTCTGTTTCAGTAATTGCTGAGGTGTTTAGTTTTTTTCAAAATTTCCTCCAGTGTGGACTCTGCTTTAGAAATGTAAATGTATTTTTCTACAGCATGCTTACATCTGTCCTGGGTTTGCATCTGTAAGTTGAAGGCAGCGATACTTCCTTGCTTGTTACATGTGTTAGGAGACAAACCTGGAGTTTGTTCTTGTTGTTATCTGCCTAGTGAAGATAGCTGGCTAAGAGAAATGGTTAACTTTTTGTGCTTGTGTGCTGAAGACTAAGGGCCCTGATATCCTTACAAATTGAATTGTAATAGTAGTTAAAAAAAATCTTCAAAAAATTAATCTTAAGGATAGAGTTTCTTTATTATGTCAATCATCATTACATGATTTTTCCTGCAATTAGTCTTAACTCTCTTTACCAGAGATGTGCAACCACCAGAGTGTGAGTTAGAGCCAAGGTGTTGTAAAGAACCATCAAGGTCGTTAACACCTTAGGTGGTGTAAATAAATGTAGGGAA